>NC_051065.1:69166849-69443166 GCF_004664715.2 Peromyscus leucopus | reverse complement strand
TGTGGCCAAGGCCGCCTAGGAACACCCCCCAGCCGTCCCCACCCGGGAACGTGGTGGTTGGGACCTAGGACGCTTATCTGCAGAGCTAGTCTCCTCGTTGGCCAACGCCCCGATTCTTGCCCACTTTGTGGTTTTTTTCCAACACTGTCACCCCAGAAGGGGTGAGGGCAATTAGTCACCAACAAGTCGATTTCCCCAGCAAGTCACACCCCGTTTCTGGGTCTGAGTTTCTTGCCTGCAAATCGAGAGTTCTGCTTTGCTTTTTATTTATTTATTTTTATCTGGTTCTAGCGTTCTTTTGTTTAGGGTGGAGAAGCTTGAGCCTTTTGCCCTATATAATTTAAAGAATTTCCCCTCCTTCCTTCCATCTAGACCTTTCTCCCCTCACGCCCTCCCCTGCCCAACCTCTCCCCGGCCTCCAGCAACGCACTCGGCACCAGAGCACCACAGAAAGCAACTCCATGCCCAGCACCCGAACCTTTGGGGGAACTGAGCTCAGCTCTGCCCGATTCCTTCTCGAGAGGCCACCAGGGGGCGATGCAGACCAAGGATAGAGCAACTAGGGAGCCACACGTCTTTCCCGCACAAAACGTTGTCAGTCTGGGCCTAGATCCCTTTTGCTAGCTTCTGTGATTCATAACTGGCCTAATGATTTCTTTTACCATTTCTATTTGATCCTCAGCGTTCAGATTGATGGATGTAGCCTGGGCTGCGTGGGGGAAGGAGGCACAGAAGCGTAACGAAGAGCGGCAGATGTCCAAATAGATGTGCAAAACGGGGCTAATCTCAAGCAGCAAACTTTGATTCTTAGATGATGCAACTTCTAGCTCCAAGGCCACACAATTTAGTGGGCTCTGGGCTGGAACCGTCAGAAAACAAAAATGAGGCGTTGAAACTGTGGAAAGCACACTTATGGACGGTGGAAAGAACCGTCCTTCCTACTTTTTGCTAAGAGGGCCTTTTTTTGGGCCTGCGAAAGCACAGGCAAACAGGGGAGCAGAGAGAGGCAAGGGGTAAGACACCCCCCCACTTCTGTGTTGGGGATGTTTGCGTGGGAATAACAGAGAAGGGCCCATCCCTGTCCCCCCCCCCCCCCAGGCACTGTCCAGATCGCGCTTTTATTTGTCACTGCACATGGTTTACGGCGTGGATTAGCTGGGCCCTAGAGGACACGGGGCCTTGTTCACTGTCACCGACCAAAAGATCTTCAGGAGAAAACGTGCAAGGTTGAAATATCTTTTCCCACATGTGCAAAGGCTCTTGGATTGTGTTTGCTTTCAAAATCCATAAATGTTTTTATTAAACTATCTCTTTCTTGTGGCCCAGGCACGCATAAAGTATTAGCCACGTGTGTAAACGCTCCCATTTTGGTCCTCCTTGAGGGAAACTTTGTAACTCTGCAGTAAATATTCTCTCTGGGGTAAACCTTGGCAGGCAGTCACTGAACTCCTAAACTCGGTTTGACTAGCTGCGTTTGTGTGCCCGTGTGTGTGTTTGAACAGAGCACACTCAGACGGAAACATTGCAGGAGAGCTTGGGGTTTTGTTTTGTTTATTTACTTTGCCGTGGGTAGAGAGGTGTGTAATGACTATAATTATTTGAGTGACATCAGAAAATGAACCCAAGTCTCTTTCAAATTTGATTCTTCCCAGTCAGGCATGGTGGCTCATGCCTGTGATGTTAGCACTTGGGAGGCTGAAAGCAGACAGACTGCCAGGAGTTTGAGACCAGTGTGAACTGAAGAGTGAGACCCTGACTCAAAAAAACCCCCAAAAGATGTTTTTCTTTTCCTTTCGACAAAAAGAGTTTTGATTCCTTGTTTTGTACTGCCTGTCTCCCACACCATGCCAATCAAATGCTCGTCCACAGCCACCTTTTAGAACAGCTTTTTAAGGTAGTAGTGCTTGGGGGAGTGAGTGTATTCTAAGGTAATAAAGATAGGTTTTGCTTTCTAAATTCGATTAGAAATAGAAGGACTCCAAAAAGCAAACAAATTATGATCTTTAGTTTGTTAGAAATTCGATATACTTTCATTTCCTTCAGCGTTTTAATTTGTAAGCCAGGCTTAAAAAATTCAGAGAGAAAAATGAAAACAGTTCACTGGAGTGGTAAACAGTCAGAATTTGGGTTCTCATACCTGAAGAAAACTACGAATTAAGTAGCTTTTGTCATGAAAGACTCCATTTTTTCATAAGAGGATTTGGTCAACTCAGATGAAATGAATTAAACGGAACCATGTGGAAGATTCCTGAAATCTGAAAACTGCTAAAATAGGACTGTGGGACTTGGCTTTGAGGGGATAATTGGGAATTAAAAGCTCTGCTTGGCTTCATGAGCCTTGACAAAATGACTACAGAGCTGGCGAGTCCCCTGGTCTTTTAAAAAGTCACCCCACCCTCCCCTGCCTGTAGAAATGTGTCCTAGGCAGGCCCCTCTCCGGAGTCGCTTATAAAGATTTTATTTATTCTGGTGATTGCTGCAGAGAACGAGCCCAGCTCTGCTCAGAAGAAAGGGGAACTTTCTACACAGGCTGACTGTGGAGTGGCCTGGTCATTGAAGTTGGAGTCACAGCCAAATGCACTCTTCGACATCTCCTGGGCAAACATCAGCTCTGACAAATCACGTGGACCCGGGTGGCTCTCTGGAGCATCTGCCTGTCGCATGTGGTCTGGCAGTTTCATCCAGATAGTCCCTCCTTAAATATCTTCTTGCATTTTCAAAGAGCAATAGTGTTCAGTACCTTACACCAGGGGCACTTTGAGAAATGGTCTGGCACTACATAGAGGAAGTCCCTCTGACATGACCTGAGACTGTGTGAGACTGTCCCCAGTGGGATTGTGTCTTTTGAACGAAGGGTTACATAGACTTGAGAGTCCGTGAGAGCAGAGGCAGCTGCGTTCAAGTCCGAGGACTCCAGTCTGGCTGGACATGGGCAGGGTGACCTTTAGGTGTCGCTGACTAGTCCTGTCATCCTCAAAAGATCCTGGAGTCATCTGTTCTTGGAGAGAGTGGAAATTACCTACCCACTTGAAACAGGGGCAACACAATGCATTTGGTTAGAAACCATAGGCAGGTTTGAGTCAAGCATTTGTGTTTGTGAATTCTACCTTTATCTAAAAGGTGGAAAATGCATTCCTTGAATTCCAGTCTTGAAGACTTTCTATTCTAGAGAATTTTTTTTGGATAAAAATATAGTATCTGCTACATAGGTAACGTCATATTTCCTAGAGTCCACATTTAATAAAGCAAAAAGAAACAGTTGAAAACACTTTAATAACTTTTATTAAATGAATAATCTATTAGATATCATTTTCATGCATAATTGACATAAATTTATCAATGAGACATTTACAATCTTTTTTCTTCTTCCACTGCCAATATCTGATGTGCATTTTTCAATGGAAGAACATCTCACTTTGGACTAGCCATATTCCAAGTGCGTGGTAGTCACAGCAGAGTGTGTGTTTAGTCCTGGGCGGCAGAGTTCTGGACAGTATCAGGTTTAGGTAGTCTAGGGCACATAAAAAGTCAAAACAAACTCCCCACACATTCACACTGGGGTCAACAGAAAGCTTAAGGGTCAGGGAAAAGACTGGGGGGGAAAGACTGCGTACTATATATGTATTTGTGGGTGTGTGACTTTTCCATTTTCACTTTACAGTTCAAACTGGCCAAGAACGTTTTCCTCCTAGCCTCCCAGTGCTAGGACTGCAGGCAAGCACCCCCACATCTGGCCATTTTGCCTTAAAAGGAGTCCTTGGCCTTATGCCTTGGGTAAAGGGGAGTCTGGCATTTGAATCATGTGGGTAATGTTGGCTTGTAGAGATTTTTTTTCTGTTTTAAAGTGTTTATTTATGTTTCTAAATTTTTTTTCTTTTACAGATCTAGGACAAGCCAGAGTATAGAAAATTGGGTCCCTGGAGAGGGCCTGATGACCTGATTTTGGATCCTCAGATTCCCCCTAAAATCTAGATGAAATAATAATAGCATCCGTAATTCTGTTCTACTCTATCAGGAGAGGCGAGGCAGAGGCAGAGGCAGGCTAATTACTGCAGGGCAAAATCAGAGGTTGTCCTCTATCTGCCACTAGAGTGCTGTGCCCTGGACACACACACACACACACACACACACACACACACACACACACACACACACAGAGAGAGAGAGAGAGAGAGAGAGAGAGAGAGAGAGAGAGAGAGATCACAGAGCATAGAAAATAGTAAAAACCCATCTCTAATCCCACAGCTACAGATAATTCTCAAACTGTTGTCATAATGCTGTCCTGTGCAGACTGGCTTCGCTAGACTGAATATCTTCATGTCTAACTTGCCTCTATTCATTGAATAATAATCAGAAGTACCTCTACTTAACTTCTTCATAAGAATAGCTTTCAGTGTCTGGATGGTATGCCATCCTGTGCGTGAACCAGGGGTTTCTGAGGTTGGTGACTTTTGGTGGGTAGGAGCTGCGATGAGTTGCCCTCCAGCTTGGCCCATATGAGCCCCCCTGCCCCCCATGGCTGTATTCACCTAGACCCCTTTCTATATCTAGGCTCAATCTTCAGAGAAAATACTTGAGCAAAGGCTCACCCCAACTTCCCTCACAAAACCCCCGACCCAATCAAGCCAAATGTGTGCTTACCACTCTGGCGCTTTTGGAGTGTGACTGAAGAGTAAAAAAGTCAACTTTCCTAAAGGGATTTTGAGTTGAAAATGAGGATATTGGAAGCACCTCACATGCTTCATTTATTTATTTTTCTCTTGCTAAGTCCATGGCCCTGAAACTACCACATCACCGTCTAGGTTCGGGGACTGGCCACCCTTGGTTAAACCAGAGCTGGATTATTTTTCCTTGCCTCCTTGGCCCCTCTTTCCCATCATCTGTCATTTGCACAGGCTTTTGTGACATAAATCTTATGGAATGTTGGCTATGCGCACAGCAGCAAGGATCCTGACGCTCCCATTTCAGGCCCCTTGGCCAACGTAAGCAGCTGAGGGTGGCGGGGGCTTGGGGACAGACACCACAGGAAGAGGCAGGGGTAGGGGACTCTGCAGAAACACACACACGATGAATGAAAGCGACAAGGCCAGGGTTGAGGGTTCCAGTGACTCATAAAGCAACAGAGGCCATGGAGGATGCACAGGTTGACCTGTGGTTCCAGGCTTTATGGTGAGGACTGAGGACTGTCTCCAGCTTTAGCTTGGATCCTGGTGTGCTGTGGGGTCTGGCCATTGTAGACGCCTTCCCTGGGACCCCAGAAGCCAGGGCTTGAAGGAAAAGCTGAGGACAGAGTATTTCAGCCCCCTCTAATCAAGCTTGTCTTTCCAAACATCCACATGTTGGCTTTTGGGGAATCATTGACAACCTTTTGGGGGGGGGGTTGATTACTTTTTCTTACAGAAGACATAGAAGGAGGAGGAGGAGGAGGAGGGTGTTATGCTGGTCACTATGAATACAAGTGCATCTTAAACTCTTCCCTCCCCCACCCCCCCAGAGTTCACACATTTCCCCTCTCCAGCTATTTGGCCAGAGCAATGGAGCAATGGAGAAGCGGGCATTTGAAGGATGTTTTGTTTCTGACGAGGGCAGTCTGTAACATAGTGGACCTTTTAACACTGCACTGACAGACACTCTCAGTTTTAATATAATTGATGTATTCATCAGAGCAGGAGCAACGTGGCTTCCCAAAAGGGAGAAAAAATTGTCTTTTCACCTAAGCACTGACCAGCTTGTGGGCTGGACGCTTCCCCAAGATGTTAAGCAGACGCGATGGAAAAGGTTTGTTCGCCTCCAGTTTGACTTCCCTCACTTTGTAATTTTTGGCCTTGAGTCAATTTTTCGTCCATTCCTCTGCACTCGTTGGGCAGAGGCCAGTGCCTCGGGCGTGCTCTCCCCGTGGTGTTGACAGAGTGTTTTTCGGTTATACCAAAGGCCACAGATTTTATGTCAGACTTCAAGATACTCAGCTTGATAAACATGTCTGCCTCTGGCGATTGGCAGCCTTCTTCCTGGAAAAGAAAACAGAACGGTTTTACATAAATAAGGCAAGGAGCATGCCTTGCATAGACTAACAGGGCTTTGAAGGCGCATCTCAGCCGGGCCCATCTCCTGTGTCTGGTTCTTCAGCTTGATTTATTCCTGAATTCCTGTTTAAATCCAGCACCATCTGATGGTTTTCATCGACCACATGTGTCCGTCCGGCTTTGTTAGCAAATAAGCAAATCAACAACTGATCTGTTTGGGATGTTGGGTGGTGGCAACTTCAGGTCTGAGCTTGAACAAACAGCCTGGCTTTTTGCATATGCATATGTGTATACACACACACACACACACACACACACACACACACACACACACACACACATTGCTGTTTGAAATGGTGGATTATTGTTAGCGTCTTTTGTTCACCTTGATGCACAGAAACTCCAAGATGAGATATCTGAAGGGGTTTTCCTTTTTGGTTTCTAGAGGCAGGCTATAGCTCAGGCTGGCTTAGAACTTGTCATCCTCCTGCCTTGGACCCTCAAGTGCTAATATTATAGATGTGCACCACCTTGCATATTTTTAAACTAAGTTTTCTTTTCCTTCACTTTTCCTCCTTTGCTCTAGTGGCAGATCCTCAAGTTTAGGTAGGGAATCAGCCTATGGCAGAGAACACAGCTCTCTGTTAGCTGGGCTGATGCCATAGTTAGAGGGCTGGATAATTGCTGGCAATTTCTTATAACAGGAAAGGGTCTTGGTTTATAACCTAGATTACAAAGGCTGCTATTGAGAAGCAAGAGGGGTAATTCTTTGATGACCAGTACCCTTTCTCTAAAATTACCTCTCCACTGAGCACACGGGCTAGAAGCCAGGGGTGGGAGACAACATCAGCTTCTCCATGTCGGATTCCTTTTGCAAAGATTGTTGGGTGTGCACCAGACAGCTCAGGGCCAGCAGGAGAAGCCCCTCCAGGGTGGCCTGTTGGATGGCTCAGGGTTACCTCACCTGGATACAGGCTGCTGTAAGGCTGCTTGGACTCTGGCCACTGCTCCCCAGACCCCCCTGTGGCACTTAGCTTAGCCCCTCCCCCAGGCTCTTCTGCAAAACTCAGTGCCAAACCTCTGATGTCAGAGCCGGCCTAGGATTAAACACCAGCAGGAGCTCAGCCCAGGGACAGGGAGGGTCATGACTAGTGGGTCTGAGAGTGATTTCAAGGCCTGGGCTAATATGTTATTCATTACTGATGTCAGATGAGAAACTCTGAACCTGTCTGTTGGGTGGTAGCTCTTTAGATGGCACCTCCCCAGGGCCAATGAGGAAGCTCATGGCTTTTACACAGGAAGTTAGTTACCTTATCAGGTATTGGAGCTAGACAGAGACAAAATAGTTCATCAGTATTCACAGCTGTGGATAACAGCACCTAGAAACTAAAGCCTTGCTTGTTAGACATGTTGATTCCTACAGCCATTGTGTACAAGCATATATGTGTGAACAGTCATATCAAAAGAAGGATATTGATGCTTGATATCTTAGAATGACTGGATTCAGGATGTCTTGAAGATACTTGTGTGCCTTGTTCTATTTTCAGAGGCCAAGGTGCATGCATGGTGGTCTTCTGGTAGCCTCAACTAGATCTGAAAACCTCCATAACCCTAAGTAAGTATTGAATGAGGGGCTAAGTTACTTAACTTCCACAAACGTTTTTAGTTATTGATAAGCTAGGATATGCTTAGCCGTGTTTGGTTAGTACAAAGGTTTAGTGGAAGAATGTACATAACTACAACATACTGCCCAGTCCCAAAGCACTTGGTCAACACTAGATGTTGTAGCTAGAGTTTTCCTGCCTGGCCCACAGTCAGGACAAATCTTTGTCACCCACCAGTCCCACAGTCACTCAGACCCAACCAAGTAAACACAAAGACTTATATTGCTTCAAACTGTATGGCCGTGGCAGGCTTCTTACTAACTGTTCTTATAGCTTAAATTAATCCATTTCTACAAATCTATACCCTGCCATGCAGCTCGTGGCTTACCAGCATCTTTTCATGCTGCTTGTCAGGGTGGCGGCTGGCAGTGACTCCTTCTGCCTTCCTGTTCTTTTATTTCTCCTCTCTGTTAGTCCCGCCTATACTTCCTGCCTAGCCACTGGCCAATCAGGTTTTATTTATTGACCAATCAGAGCAATTTGACATACAGACCATCCCACAGCAAGATGTTTTTGTTATAATTATTACTGCCATAGTATGCCTATGTGACTTTAAAACTATCTATCTGTCTGTCTGTCTAGTGTGTGTGTGTGTGTGTGTGTGTGTGTGTGTGTGTGTGTGTGAGAGAGAGAGAGAGAGAGAGAGAGAGAGAGAGAGAGAGAGAGAGAAAGAGAGAGAGAGAGGAGACACATGCACATGTAGACATCAGAGGGCAACATTTTTCAGAACCCCATTTTCTCCTTCCACCTTTTACTTGGTCCTGGGTGCCATCTCAAGGCATCGGACTTGTAGAGCGAGACCTTCACCTGCTGAGTCTCCTCTGGGAATTTTAAATGGATGTGGAAGGCAGACTGAACCCCAGCAGGTAACAAGCACTGCCCCAATGGGGCCGCTAGAGAACACATCTTTTCCGAAGTCTGGCTCACTTTGTCTGACATGGAAGATGAAGGCAGGCATTGAGGTTGAGCAACCGAGGAGGATTCCTGTTGTCCGTAGGAAGCAGGACATTTTGTCAAGGTTTTATGTCACAGCTGTTTTTCTTCTACTTTCTCTTAGTTAAAAACAATTTCCCATTACTTTATTTAAATTTTTTTTTCTGAATAAATTCTGTAAGATGTAGTTATATATTTTATACACAAGTAAAACCCAATTTCCTCACAATTTTTTTTGGGGGGGGAGTTATTTGGACTGTTATAGTTACAATATTTTAAAATTTTATTTTGCTTCATTATTAGAAGATTAAGCCCCCAACTATAAATTGCAGCGTTTCCTGTGACATGGTGAATGTGCCACATCCCTCTGACAGGCCCGCAGGGTGGGTTAGAGGAGGAACAGTTAAACTACCCATTCAAGCCATGCAAAGCCTATGCACCTAGGCAAAGCCACAGGGGACCGTCCTGTAGTCCAGAGGCCTCTGGGATACTTACCACAAACTCTGCTTGGGAGGGTGGCTCTCCCTGCCTTCATAAAGCCTTGGGTCCTGTAGAAGGACAGAACCGCCCTCCTGATAATCTTTCCTGATTATCAAAATGTAGCCCAAGAGCTGAGAAAGCTACAGAATACCAAATTACACCTATTTCAAAATAGACAGTTGGGCCCTTTATCTGAAATTTAACTACTTAAGGAAATACATGGCTATCAAGTTAAATGGTATAATTTCACATATGGAAATGGCTGTCCTTTCTTATTTTTAAAATTTACCTTAGGACACAATTACCTGCCCACAGAGCCAAGTTTTAAGTTGGAAACATCCTCTTGGCTGGAAGTTTTTTTTTTCCATTCTCAGGGGCCCCATGGAGTAGTGCCACTCTCTGATGTCAGGGGAGCGCGTTCCTTACCAGAAGCACGCTTCCTCAGTGAAAATGTCACCGGGAACAGACTCACCCATCATTATCTGTTCTCACCAAGAGGTTGTGCACCAGCTTTTCTGTTCTATGGAATCTTCTAGGGAGATGAGGCACTAACCTGTCTATAAAGGGGCCTAGTAGCTGCCAAGAAGAAGACTAGGGGAACCCCTGTTTGGTGAGTCCTAGGGCACCCCTTGTGTCTTCTGTCTGACTTTAGAGCTCTCTACTATTCTGAACATAGGAACTGACTGCACACAGGCAAGATGATGGCTCAAGGTCATTTTCCAAATGGCATTCTGGTTTTTCTGTCTGCAACAGTTCTCTGGAGTGAGCTCATCCAGCCTTTCTTGTCTCCTCCACTAGCTGCCAGAAAAACTCAGTATTAACTGCTGCTTGAGTTTTCTTATTAAGGAACAAAGGACTTGGGGATCTTCTATTTTAATTGTTTTGAGGCAGGGTCTCTCTCCATAGCCCTTGCTGTCCTGGAACTCACTATCTAGATCATTTCTCAGGAACCCCCATTTCCGGCCGGTCTTGAACTCAAAGAGATCCACCTGCCTCTGCCTCCCACGGGGGTTAAAGGTGTGCACCACCATTTCTGGTGTGATTTTCCTAGTCTTAATGTGGACGAAGGTTCCATGTGATGAATGCAGTGCCATCCTTACTACAGTATCAAACGTTTATGCTTGAGATGGCAGCCTGAGCCCAGAGACAGAAGCAGAGGCCGTTTGTTTGTTCATGAAACTTTTCATGAGTTTATAATTCACTTGCTGGGCTGGCCTGGATGCTCTCAGGGCTGTTAACACAACTGTGGCCTGAGTTCACTCTCAGGGTGGAGAAGAGATGGGGAGGATGGAGCATGAGTGTGTGGAGCACACAGACATGGATGCGGTGTGCTGGGATGCAAAGAGATTCCCATGGAAGGTTGGACAAGAGAGAATGTTTCCAGTTAATGGATAGGGGAGGGGCACTGAACTAGGTAAACAGTATGGGCAAATCTAGAAAAGGGAGCATCAACTGCAAATGGGATTTTTGAGTCTGCTTTCTTGAAAGAATAACTCTGGGTGTGTGTATTTCTTTTCATGGGCATTAGGGCCTAGCTTCCGGTTCTAGATCCTATGTGAGGTCTGTGATTTTAAGACAAGAACCTGTCAAGATAAAATGATTCAAGGCAAAAGAGCAATTCCACATGAGTGTGTGTCCTGCAAATGGCATGTCTTCTGCACTGGGGCGATCTGTCAGGTCATGGTGTCAGATAAATAAGATCTTTGGAATCGAAAGCTTGGCCAAGGTTCCAAATCCCTCTGGTTCCCAGTGGCTGTGGATGGCCTGTACCTGTTTACAGAAGGAGTCCCTGTGGGCTCAGGCAATCACGCTTTCCTGCTTTCCGGGAAAGTCAGGAGGCTGCATTTCCTGGCGCCTTCCACGGGGGCTCCATGAGGCTCTCCGGCTGCCCTGCTCCTCTGCAGACAGCAACAAGCCTTGTCCTTGGGGCAGGAATAATTAATGGGGTGAGTGTAGGTTTGTGGCTTTGGAGCAGCGAGGGTGAAACTGCTTGTCCATTTCAGCCTTCTCATAAACCATGGGGACCCTTGCTTCCCGAGTCAACGGCGATCCTGCAAGGCTAACAAAGGAGGCCCATTGATCATTGCCCTCTGAAATTGCTGCCAGAGTGAGGCTGTCCTTCACAACTTGCTGACATCTCTTGACAGTTTAAACATGGTCCAAGCAAGAGGCCTGCAGCCAGCATAGCGGAGGGCCAGGAATGAAAGGCAAATGTGAGCTTTTGCGGCAGACGCCAGTGCAGGGTGCAAAGCAGCGCGTCCGCGTATGCGCGCGGGGACATTTTGATTGTGTAGTAGGAAGCTTTTCAGAGTCTCCAGGCTCTGCTTGCGAGGCGCTGCTGGTAAGAGGAATCCCCGTGGTCCCTGGACACTCTGAAACAAGAAACCAGGAGGCAGGGATGTGGAGGCAGGGATGTGTCTTTAAGCACATAGCATATCCTTGGGTTGCAAAGTCAAGATGTGTCAGTCAGCAACGGTGGTGTGTGTAGGGTGTGTGTGTAGGGGTAGATGGAGGTGGAGACAGGATTAGCAGGTGTAATTGAAAGCAACTTTTCAACTCCTCTGTACTTGATGCTCAGAAAGGTTCAGAACACTGGCCTTGGCTTCCGTGTCTGCTGTTATAAATAAAGCTTTATTGGAACTCAGCTATGTATGCTTGTGTGTGTAGTGTTGATGGCCATGTTCCCTCTGTATCAGAACTGAGGAGTCATGACAGAGACCAAATGGCTCACCAAGCTGAAGATGTCAGTTATTTGGTCCTTGACAGAAAGAGTTCGTTGATCCCTGCTCTAGATTAGTGAGGGCCAATGGTGACTTTCATGAAAGTGTGTTCGCATGTGCGTGTATTCATGAGTGTGTGCATATGTGTAGAGGTCAGAGGTCAATCTTTGGTGTTGTTGTTCAGCTACTATCTGACTTATTTGTGTGTGTACATGTGTACATGGGTTCACGTATGTATTTGCAGGTGTGTGTGTGTGTGTGTGTGTGTGTGCACATGGGTATGCTTGTGGAAGTCAGCCTCCAGTGTTGTGCCCCCAACGTGATTATCCTCCTTTCTTTTGAGGCAGGGTCTTTCACTGGGAAGTAGGGCTCACAAATTCAGCTAGGACTTCTCCCGTCAACCCCAGGGATCCCCCTGTCTCTGCCTCCCCACAAGCAGGCTTAAAACCTGTTCAGCCACAGCTGGATTTTTATGCGTGTTCTGGGGACTGGTGTCAGCTCCTCTCCCCATGTTTCCACGGTTAGCATTTTTCTGACTGACTGAGAGGTCTCCTCAGATCCTTCTGTTTTGTTTCTTACTCTGCAGCTCAGATTAGCCTGAACTCACTACATGGTCCAATCTGGGCTTAAACTTAGGACAAATCTCCTGCCTCAACCTCCCAGCTGCTGGGATTGCAAGTGTGAGGCGCCACACCGGACTAGGATGGGCTTTATAGAGAGGGTGTCTTAGAGAGGCTGTGACGCCATGTGTGGCCTTTGTGGTCTCAGAAGCCAGCGTGAGAGAGCTGGGGCAACAGTCTTGCCTTTTCCTGGAGACTCGAACTCCTGTACCAGTCCCATTTTATTTTGATAAGATAGTAGAGTTTATGGCAAACAGTTCCAGCCTCCTGTGACTTTAGGGATCATGGGAAAACATGGGTGGAATTTAATTCACTTAGAGCTCTCACAATCCAAACTGCTGCTTCTTTATCAGGAGGGTGAACGTAGAGAACATGATTTTGGCTGTGGATTGGTTTGGACATGACTATGAAAATTCCCAGGACCCCAGGCCAAGCACACTTGTTCTGACATCCTACAACTAAGTATCCAAGCTTCTCATGCAGAAATAGAGTCCTTTATTGTCAAGAAGGAGTAGCTTTCAAAGTATACACTGCAGGGCTGGAGAGATGGCCTGACATTTAAGAGCAGGTACCACACTGTAGAGCTGGAGCACATACTGCTCTTCTAGAGGATGGGAGTTTGGTCTTTAGCAACTTAGGTCAGGTGGCTTACATCCACCTCTAATTCCTTTTTTTTTTTTTTGGTTTTTTGAGACAGGGTTTCTCTGTGTAGCTTTGCGCCTTTCCTGGAACTCACTTGGTAGCCCAGGCTGGCCTCGAACTCACAGAGATCCGCCTGGCTCTGCCTCCCTAGTGCTGGGATTAAAGGTGTGCGCCGCCACCGCCCGGCTTCCACCTCTAATTCTTGCTCCAGGGATCTAACACCTCTACCCTCTTGTGTCTCATGTGAATATAACCCTACCACACACTTAAAAAGAATAAAAATTAAAAGTTTTAAAGTACCACATTGCTATACTTATAAAAATATTCATAGTCACTTGGGTGGAAAATTCTACAATGACTGAGTTTCTACTTTCATACTCAGAACTGTCATTCAGAGATGTTGTTTGCCTTGGTGAAGAAACCAGTGGGTTGTGCTGAGAAAGATTCCGAGGATGCATTCAGGATGAGGACAAAGCTCCAGGGCAGATGACTGGCGAGATTTGAAGGGGATGTGAGCCCTGCATCCGCGTGGCAATCCTTCTCTCTGGCGTGGAGGCCATGGGGCTACGACAGTCTTTCATTTCTTTGTTATCGGTTCTCTCCTTCCTTGTCTGTGGGCCTGGAACTCAGCCGTCCTGTCACGGGCCTCGTCTTATTCCTTACCTCTACTTCATCGCTCCATTCATTTCTTCATGTGTTTGTTTCTCTCAGCTCCTCTCACTGTGGAGAGGACATTTTGAGAAGTCTGTTTCAGGCCCTTCTAGGGACAACACAATCAGCCACACAAGTGGGTAGGTTGTAACCTAGGTCGGGGGACATGAGTACAGGCTTCATTCAGGTGTCCTTGCTCCTTTTTAAAAAAGCCTTTATCTTTATTTCTTTCCTTTTCCTTTTTATCTTTTAAACATATATTACTATTTCATTAGGTAGATCTTACTTATATTTAGTTTTGAATTAAAAGGATTTTTATGTGTATGTGTGCATGTACCTGTGTGCTCATGCATGTCGAAGTCAGAGGATGACCTCGGGTGTCACTTCTTAGACAAAGAGTCTAACTGGCCTGGAATCTTGATTGGGCTAAACTGGCTGGCCAGAGAGTCCCAGGGGTCTCTCGGCTGGATGAGTCTTATATTCTAGAAGTTTCCTGAAGCATGGCATGTGTTTCGTGATCCATCAGAGCTGAAGGCCTTTGCCAGCGTTATTTCTCGCTTCCAGATCTGTAGGTTGGTTCTGACTTACTTTGGCTCTGCGGGACTCCACACTTCTTCCAAGCCAGGACCAATGTTGAAAGAGGAGCTTCTGCTGAGGACACTCTTCCCAGGGCAGCGGGAATCGAGGCTGAACCGAACAACTCAACTGCATTTCAAGTTTCTGCTTGGATGGGCTACATGCTCCATTCTTGCTCACGTGCTATTGGTCCAGGCCGGTTGCCAGGCCACACTTCCTCTCACAGGGAAGCACAGCTCAGGTGAGGCCTGGCTGGTGTTCTTATGGGAAGGAGAAAGGTTCAGATGATCAAGTGTAAGGTGAAACTTCAACTGGGGCTGGTTTGTGGTGGTGCACGGCTTTAACTCCAGCACTCAGGAGGCAGAGGCAGGGTGGGTCTCCCAGCATGGTCTACAGAGTGAGTTTTAGGAAAACCAGGGCTACACAGAAAGAAACCTTGTCTCAACAAACCAAACCAAACCAAACCAACCCACCAACCCACCAACCCACCAACCCACCAACCCACCAACCAACCAACCAACCAACCAACCAACCAAATAAGCAAACAAAAACTTGAGCTGGGCTATTTCATTCAGCCCAATTTCCCAAGTTAACTGACCACAGACCCTTTCCCTGGAGGGCACTGTGGGAAACGCTGAGCTCATCTAGCCCGAGTCCTTAGAAACTGACATCTCCTTGAAAGTTCTGCTATGCATGAGCTTGTAATGTCCTAACAGTCAGGGTTCAGTGAGAGAGACAGGGACATTCAAACTTTCCCATGGCAGTGAGTTCAGTACATGGCAGGAGCTGTGAAAAACAGATTTGGAAAAGAATCCCCAAGTTCCCACTCTTGTACTGTGCCTGGCTGTACAGTGGTCTCTGTAGGCGCCATCCCTGCTTCTTACCATCTCCCCAAATATCCTGTTTCTAAGGAAGTGCTGCTATCTATCTATCTATCTATCTATCTGTCTGTCTGTCTGTCTGTCTGTCTGTCTGTCTGTCTCTCTCTCTCTCTCTCTCTCTATCTCTATCTATCTATCTATCTATCTATCTATCTATCTATCTATTATTTATTCACTCATTTATTTTTGTCTATCTACCAATAAGATCAAGACTCCACCTGGTTGTTTGTCTGTCTAGATGTGATGACTACCTTTGTTGGAATCAATGGTATGGATAAAGAATTGCTTGAAATGAAGATGACTTAGTGGGCATGTCATGTGTTCATGGCAGGGAGCCTAGCTTCTGTAGGCTTTGCCTAGGGAAAGTAGAAAAATAAATCTACACTAGGAACACACAGTCTTCCATGATAGCAGAGGGTAAATGGCTCCCCATCTTGAAGTCATGAGCTGTGGTTTCTGGACTAAAGGACAGGCGGGACACAAGGACATCCTCTTTTTAGACAGCAGCATGGGCACCGTGTTGGTGTTCAGTTGATGATTCTAGTTTCTAGTCTTGGACTCTTTGTCTTCTCACCTGCAATAAGAGATTCTACATGAGGCCTAGATGTTCTCATAGTGGGAGAAGTGCTGCCCACGTACAGAAGGGTGGCACAGATGCCGCTTAAGTTGCTTTTGGTTTTACCCCAAGCATGTGCTCTTTCAGGCCCCTCTTTCTAATTTGCTATCGTCAAATGGATACAGTTACGTGTTTAGCCATCTTTAAGTGTACATACACTTATGTAGGGTTTAGTCTATTCACCATGCATACAACCACGAACACTACAATTTCTAGAAATTTTGCATCCTCCTGAACAAACTATGCCATTAATAAAAACTCTTCCTTGTCCTTTCCCTGTCCCAGGCCACTTTGTTTGCCGTCTCTGCAGGGCGACTTTCACACTTTTTGACTTTTGGGCTTTGACTATTTCGTTTAACACAAGGTTCTCTATATTGTTCTCAGGGTTCATCTATATTGTCACACCTCAAAGGGTGGAAACACACTAGGCTTTTTGTTGTTGTTGTTGTTTGTCTCTGTGCTTAGAATTGAAGCAAACTATTCTTTAGCTCAGAGGCTTCGGCAACTTTTGACTCAGTGGGCTTAGGCTCTTCTCCTAAGGTGCTCTGAATTAGATTTAAACAGACTTATGCAAAATAATAGCATGCTGTCAGTAGCACACAAACAAAACAGAATCGCACTCTTCCTTTAGCCAAATAATCTCCCGTTGTTATACGTGCCACGTTCTCATTTACCTACCCATCTGTTCACGGATGCAGGTTGTTCCCACCTTTCGGCTGTTGTGAATAGTGTTGCTACAGAAGTGGGGTAAGCCAAGCCTTGTTTGGAAGGCTCCAGTCCAGCTCTCTACTCTAGAAGTCCCGAGTCTCGGCTGCGACGAGATACAGTGTTTGGTGAGTTGAAGAAGACAGGCAACAGTTGGCTAAAGTTCTGGTTTGAAATCCAATCATCTTGGTGTCTTTTTCCTTCTCCTCAAGTCTGACTTTCCCCTGGAATCGAATTCAGCTCTTAGACCCACCTTGGTGGCAGATGGGTGATGGAAGGCCTTGGGTTGGAAAAAGCCTCCAGGCCAGCTGAGTCCTGCTCCTTTCCATATGAAGGGGGCCGTTTGCTGTTGTGGGATTGAAAGTATTACAACTGAGTGACAGTTGTTTAATATTCAAATTACATGAACTTTCTGTGTTATGGTTTTGCCATTTGATGCATTAGACTCCGTGATATGATTGAATTTGTAAGTTGGAACTGTGTTTACTAACAGAGGCTGACACGATTCTGCTAAGCGTTTATATTAGACCCACTGCGGTGATGTGGGATCCAGAAAGATAGTTTGGGGAGGCTGGAACCCACACTGGCCAAAGTTTAAATTTCACAAGAAATGTTCTTGGAGATGAAATCCATGTTTCTCTCATTTGGGCTTATTATGCGATGATGGATGTGAGACAAGAGGAGACTGGGTCCAAAATAGGGGGTTATGGAAGTCAAAAGTCAAAGGGATTGCTGGTTTTCAAGAAATGGTCCAAGGGGGACCAGAAAAGCTCTTAATGGTCTGATTTTATTATTGTTTTCTCTTACAAGGCCTTCTTGGCCGTGGGTATAAATACACGCTCATTAGCAGAAGTTTCCAGCTTATATTTTCTCTGGAGAATAACTAAGGTCTGCTCATTCCAAGATGGGGAAGTGGGTCTGGAGCCAGTTTTCAGGGTTGTTATGGCCCAGAAACGGGTGACATCATCCCTCTTCTGCAATCAGCCTAGAGCTGAACCAACTGTCCTCACCCAGGAACCGGCAACGCATTTTAAGTTAGTGAGGCTAGGATTGTCCTGGCCTCGGAAGGTGGTTTAAAACAGATTTATGGAAAACTCCAATGCAGTATTAGTAAGGCCCAAATAAATCAGAAAATTATAGCAATTTTTACCATCTTAGAAACTATGGTTTTAAATTAATTACTAGGGGAGTCTATACGGTTAAAAATGATAAGCAAGCAGATTTGTTCTGTTCATAAACAGGTTTCAGTTTTAAAAATTATTGCATATTAATTTTTTAAATTTATGAACTAATTACCAATGAAGGTGTTCATAAAAGTATGCAACAGAGAAGAATTGCCCACAACCTAGCACCCTAAAAGCTATGAAGGTAATTTTGTATAATTCTTTATAGTATGTCTCCTTAGTTACTTTTCTTTGCATATTTAGTCATAATTTAGGGACAACTCTGCATCTTTTTGTTTTCACCTTAATGTTGTGTGCAAACATTTCCTGTGTTTTTACGTGGTCTTCAAAGCCTTGACAGTAAATGGCTCAATCAAAGAAAAGCATATACTGCAGAGCATTTTGATGACTTCCAGGTTTAAACTAAACTAGGCTGTGGGCATTTCCAGATTTGTGATTCAAGATCTGGCCCTTCCAAAGGTCTATGACATAGGGCACTTGGTAATTGTTTTGGTGGCACCTGGGGAATATGAATCACAAGATTGGAGTCCAGGAGCTAGCTATTCAGCTGATCCTGACATGTCTGCTTGGTTAGCATCACGATCTTAGCCTAATTTACTTTCCGGTTATCCTAGGCTTAAGCATCTGGTTTGTTTATTCATCTTTGAGCAAGTTTTAAAACAAGGTAGCACACAAGGCCTAGACACACGCATAGAAGTGAAGGGTCTGAGAAAAGAGATCGAGTGCTACCCACCAGCTTCCCTTTGAACAGCTTTGATGGCTCAGTCCTGCCTATGGAGGGCCTGGTTGACAGAACTTAGAGACAGCCTATTTCCATGGGAACCTCTTTCTACCAGTGATGTGTTTCTGCTGCAACCCCTGCTTTAAAAGGCATCAGATCTAGGGGCCCGGAGAAGACTGGGGACTGGTGGGAAGGGGGTGCTCAAAGGCATGGACAGGGGCGAGACTATGATGTAATGAGCACAGGTGAACAGGACAGAGATTCGTGTGGGTGATGATTGACCACATCTATCCGTCACAGGGATGTGGCAAGGAGTTTGGGGAGGAGATTCGGTAGTGGGCTGGAGAGAAGACAGAGAGAATGTAGAGAGAGGTGTAGAGAGGAGAGTGAGTAGGGACCATGTCCTCATGAAATAACGTGTTTAGGGTAAATACAGAAAAGGTAATTCCTCTTAGCAACCAATACAGATATCTTCCGGAGCTTCGGAAACGAAGTTACTGTGAACATCTGAGTCCTAGAAGACAGCCAGTGAGCTTCCCAGAGCTTAAAGTGGCCTGTCTCAACCACCAGACTGAGTTTTCAGATCATGTACAAAAATATTAGCATTCCCTATTCAAATAAATAGGATACAGTCTGGGGACCCATGGTTGTCTGGTTTTACTTTGAAAAGAACATTTAAGAAAGTACAGAGTGTAAATAGAAGGAGAAGGTTACGCTGTGACCCACATAACCACACTGGAGTTCACCCTCCAGAACAAGAAGATTGTCTGAAGGAAGAGAAGGAAACAGCCTTTGCTTTTCCAAGTTCCTTCTCAACAAAATTCCTGGTTAGACTCTAAAGATGTGTTTTCTGTTCCTTCTTGAAATTTCTACACCTCCTCCCCTTTTTTTGAGCTGTCTGAGTGGATGCTGAAACAGCCAGCATGTTAAGAGTACATTTCCTATACAAACAAACAGAGCTCAGACCCAGGAGGAAAGAGCGCAGTCCTGTCAACCCGAAAGGACCCAGCACATGCTAATTTCTGTAATTGAAGTATCCAAGGGATTTCAGGCTACAGGAATGACCCATAAAACAGGACTGGCACCACACAAAAACACATTCCTGGCCTCCAGGCGGGCACTGAAGATAAGCAGGCCCTTAAGAGTAGGAAGCAGTCTACTCCCATCAGATGAGCTTTAGAAATCCCTCCCTTTAAAATTAAAAATCCCCCTTTAAAATTAAAGTCCTTTCTAAGCCTCCTCCAGAGCTGGAGGCTGTGAAACCCACACAGTGCCTGGGAGAAGAGAAAGGGAGGAAGCCGCCGAGATCACGACACTCCTGAGTTTCTTTCTCAAGGTCTTTCAAGTTTTTAATAAACTTTCCCAGACTCAGATCTCACGCCAGGGATTCCCACTGACTTAGTGTCTACAGAGAACTTACACACAGGAGACCCAGAGCCACGGGCAGTATGCATGTCCTGTTTTTTTTTTTTTAATTCTTATTTTTTCTTTTTTTTGAAATTAAAATATCATTTTCCCCTTCCCTTTCCTTCTCCCAAACTCTCCCATATACCCCTCCTTGCTCTCTTTCAAATTCACGGCCTCTTTTTCTATTAAACATGCACGTAATATATGTAATACATTTGTAAATATAACCTGCTCAGTCTGTATAGTACTGCTTGTATGTGTATGTTTTCAGGGCTGATCACTTGGTATTGAATGACTAATTAGTGTCCTCTCCCTAGAAATTTCAAAGCCAGCATCTAATTTTCCCCAGTAGGCTGGATGGTGAGAGAATTCCCAATTCCATTTTGGGTACAGCCATCTTTGGGTATTCTTCAGCAAAAAAGGATGTTTTTCTTTCTTTCTTTCTTTCTTTCTTTCTTTCTTTCTTTCTTTCTTTCTTCTTTCTTTCTTTCTTTCTTTCTTTCTTTCTTTCTTTCTTTCTTTCTTCTTTCTTTCTCTCTCTCTCTCTCTCTCTCTCTCTCTCTCTCTCTCTCTCTTTTGTTTTCTGTCTAGGCAGAACTCTGTAATCAGAGTGGTCATAAAATTTGTTCTTTATTATAAATATGGGAGAGCTGTTAGTATTCTAAAATACAGCTCTCAAGCCAGGTGCGCACATACATACCTTTAATCTCACTGCTTGGAAGGAAGAAGCAGGAGGATCTCTGTGAGTTGGAGGCCAGCCAAAGCCACCTCTCTCTCTCTCTCTCTCTCTCTCTCTCTCTCTCTCTCTCTCTCTCTCTCTCTCTCTCGGCTTCTGTCAGTTTCTATTATAATTCCAGATGAAGTGTCGTGGGGACCAGAGTCCAGCCTACACAGGTTGGCAGGAGGAGAGACCCTTCCTCTCTCTGCAGGGAGGCCATCCAGCCTCTCAAGAGATGGAAGCCTGATTTCCTCAGTGTAAGTGGCAGCTTTGACTGGCTGCAAGGAGATCCTCAGTTTGTTTAATTTGGAATAAAGTTTTATGAGTTAATCTCTAGTGAGGGAAAGCAGCAGTAAACACAGAACATATTGGTCATTATTCTAAGTCTTCCTACATTCTTTCTCATGTGTGGAAGGAGAGAAAATAATAAAAAAATCTACAAAACTCCCCAAGGGAGCATGATACTTAAACCTATGTGAGTATGTATGCGAGTGTGGGAGTGTACATGTATGTGTGATTTTGTTTTGACCAGGCCATCTGGTGTACAACACACCCAAGGAATAAAGGTAAACATTTACCAGGAGATCCACATGGTTTCTGTTGTATATACACAGACCGTAGAAGACTCTTAGGTCTCTAGGAAGAAGAGATAAACACAGGCCTCTCTATGCATTTACTAATACAGCTCTGTTCTTTCCAGACTGAACTGGTATTTATTTTAGTGGGCTTTCCAAACTCAGGTGGGCTGAGATGCCAGGGAGACACACGCAGTCTGGAAATGATCAATACCACCTCCGAGGAAATGCTGCCTTTCCCCTCAAGTTTAATAACATGGGAGGAAAATGCAGGGAGATTGCGAGACGATGGTGTGCTGAAAAGCGGATTAAATCTTGATTACATCACAACATAAATAATACGATAGCTAAACATGTTAAAGGTGAGCTTGAAGTGGTCTTAAAAACAAAGGAGGCAATTTACCTGATTTATTAGGGGAAGAGAAATGGAGCTTGGTGTGTGTTCTGTGGGTTTTATGTTTAATGGGACAGACTTTTAGGGAAACTGCTGAGGATTTGAAGACGCTAAACCCACAGCTCCTATGATGCTGGCTCAAGTTTGGAGCCTAGAGGAAGGGAGAAACCACCCACCAACCAGGTATGCCAGCCAACCAACCACAGAACCCGAATGGAATGCTGGGAGCCCAGACGCTGGAAACTTGGCTATTGTTTCTGAGGAGATCCAGGTTATCAGGCCACACTATAAGGTATCACTCGAACTCAAAACAGAAATGGAGATTTATTGGGAGTTATGGGTTGCCCTGATAACCGGGCCCCTCTGAAAACTCCTTAGTGAGACACCAATCTAACTTTCGGTTTTTGCTCATTCAGTGCAGTCTGGACCTTGTGGCTCACATCTTCTGAGAAGCTCAAGCCCAAGCCCCGTTTCTGAGGGCCTCTCAGTTTTCATCAAGAGTAGATAGCATATTCTTGAAGCCTGGGCTGTGTTTGGAATGGGGTGGAGGCTCTGGCAGGCATGTTTGTAGAGTGTCTCTGAGCAGAAAGGGCCCATGAGTCCTGGATTACTGTGTCAGTCTGTAAGCTCGGCCCTAGATCTAAGATCAGGATTTTCAGTAGGCTGGAAAACCCAGCTTCTAAGAAGCAAGCCTCAGCAGGATTAGGGAAAGGCTCACCAGAAGTCCCCATGAGCTGATGAGGTCTGTAAGGAACTTGAGGATGTCTTTCTGTCCTGACGTATGTGACAAGGTTACAGGCTTCCGGAGGACAATGGCCAGGCCTGTTTGCTCACCAATGGACACCCAAAGGGTGAGAATGAGAAACCAAAAGATACTGATGAATCAGTAAAGTGGAAAGACAAGAAGTATCAAGGGGCTTCCAGCACCTCAGTCTGATGGACTGTAACCTCACGCAGTCCTAGCGTGACTTTCGTGAAGAGGCGGGCATCTCAGCAGCGTGGGGGCAGTGTAGGAGAGGAACTGGGAAAATGATTGCTTGGGGGATGAAACATTTCTGCCTGTCATTAATAGTGATGACAGGCACCTCCTGTCACATGCCAAGTGTGCTGCTTCTGGAAGCAAAACAAAGAGAAACAGACGACATCTTTGTCCCTGGACATGGATGAGCAGATTGGCCAATCTCGAACTCTCTTGGGTTGTACAACAGAGTCATCTAGGCTGAGTAGACATGTGGCGGGGGAGCTGTTTGCATGGGACTCCTCATGAAAACACCAGTCACAGGGCTTTTGCCTTAGCACCCTGGGCTGTTGTGACTGTTAACTGTGACTTCATGAGCTAATGTACATGTTTATTCTTAACAAAGCACTCTGGTATTTTATGTTCTATTATGCTTTGTTTTCAAACACTTTGTTGCACAATGTGATGAGTTGACCTCATGGTTGGTGCCGGGAAGCAAAATCCGTGGATATATTTTCAGGGGGCTGGTGTTGGCAGGTTTTGTTTTTCTATTTCAACTTCATTGAAATATAGTTCATACACCTCAGAATTCACCCATTTAAAGTGTGAACTTCAATGATGTCGGTATACTTATAGATAGGTTGCAATCATCTCCACAGTCACATTTTAAGCAATTTCCTAATCCTTAAAACAAAATTCCTTATTCTAGAGGCTTCTCAGCCGCTAGAGACCTCTTGGCAGTTGATCGTAGGTAGGGGAGGCCAGTTATTTTCTTAGTGGTGTAGCCCTGTCAGGCTGCCCGCTCTCCAGTGAACAACCCCTCGGCCATGCTCACACATGCAACCCTAATTAAACTCAGCGGGTCAGAAAGAGCCAAACAAACAAAGGCAGGAAAGTGGAAGGACTCTTTTTGAAAAGGAGAAGGGACTCGGTGGGAGTGAGGAGATGAGAAGGTGAGGGGGTTGGGGTGTGTGTGAAAATGACCAAAAGCACATTAGATACATGCATGAAATTGCCAAAGAATATAAAAGAAACCCGTAATTATCGGCCATCTCTCCTAATCCCCTCAGCCCACGTAGCGCCACACAACCAGGCACCTACTTTCAGTCGATAGAGACTTTTCTGTTCTGGCCTGACGGATGGGGTCAAATGACATGTGGACTGCGTGACATTTTTTTTTTCCTTTTATTTTATTTTACAATACCATTCAGTTCTACATAACAGCCACAGATTCCCTTGTTCTCCCCCTTCCTGTCCCCCTTCCCTTCTCCCCAGCCCACCCCCATTCCCACCTTCCCAGGCAAAGCCTCCCCCAGGACTGCGATCAACCTGGTAGACTCAGTCCAGGCAGGTCCAGTCCCCTCCTCCCAGACTGAGCCAAGCGTCCCTGCATAAGTCCCAGGTTTCAAACAGCCAACTCATGTAACGAGCCCAGGACCTGGTACCACTGCCTAGATGCCTCCCAAACAGATCAAGCCAATCAACTGTCTCACCTATTCAGAGGGCCTGATCCAGTTGGGGGCCCTCAGCCTTTGGTTCATAGTTCATGTGTTTCCGTTCGTTTGGCTATTTGTCCCTGTGCTTTATCCAACCTTGGTTTCAACAATTCTCGCTCATATAAACCCTCCTCTTTCTCGCTAATTAGACTCCCGCTAATTAGACTCCCGGAGCTCCACCTGGGGCCTAGCCGTGGATCTCTGCATCCAGATCCCCCAGTCCTTGGATGGGGTTTCTGGCACAACTGTTAGGGTGTTTGGCCATCCCATCACCAGAGTAGGTCAGTTCCGGCTGTCTCTAGACCATTGCCAGCCGTCTATTGTGGGGGTATCTTTGGACTGTGTGACATGTTTTTTCCACTGATTTTTTTTAAAAATATACTTTCCATGGTGCTTTTTCTTTTTCTTTTTTTCTACCGAATGTTTCAGTACTTCATTTTTACAGCTTAATAATACTCCACTTTTTGGAATATGCCACCTTCTGTTTGTCTAGTCACCTGGATGTTTCACCTTCATGTAAATACAGGTCACCTCATCTCCGTGTGCTGATTAAAGTGGGACACCTGAGAGATGTGTTCTTGGCAGGCGGCTTGGACACTCCTGTTGGTGACAGCATTTCCTGGTTCCATCAGCCACAGAGTCCAACTTTGAAACTCTTCCAGTGTTTTTTTTTTTTTTTTTTTTTTTTTTTTTTTTTTGTTTACACGTTGGCTGGGATCCTGGTTAGGGCAGGCATACAGGAAAATTGGCTTTGAAGGACACAAGGCCAGAGCCCCCCGCTTCCACTGTCTGGTGGGCAAACAGTGGCAGAGGTAGGGAACATGGGTTCACTTGTCAGGGCCGTGGAAGTGCTCTTTGGAAAGCCCTGCTCTCTGTCCTCAATGTGTGGAGCCTCTGGCCCGAAGCTGACCTTGATCTGCTTCACGATCTCAGTGGAGCCTGCCACTGAGAAGGGAATCCATTCCCAACCCAGGGTTCCACTCCACATTTCAGCTTGCTCTTTCTAGTCTCCCCAAATCACAAACCGCAGAGCCCAACTGGAAGGCTGAGGTCAGTGTTAACTCAGTGTTACTCTTTTGTTAAAATCTCATTTCACACCTCTGAAGGAATCCGGGGCACATGTACCAGTCCCAGGTCCTTGGTGTCCTCGTCCTTCAAGGGCCTTACAGCACTCAAAGAACGAGTTGATTTAGTGTCCACTGAAGAGCCACCTTTGGCATGGACCAATATCTGGAATGTTCTGGGTTATTAAAACACTGTCATTTTTCATTTTCCTGGCCTTGTCTCTGACATTCCGTGCTGACGTGGCTGTCTGAGGCGTACTTGGCATCTTCCTGGGCCTTTGCTAATCCCATGTTCTTTGTGACACATTCCAAGAGGGAAACTAGATGCAAAGCCGGGCCAGGAAGGAGACAGTGCCACTCAGAGAGAATCCTGGGCTTCCCAAGTGGTGGCTGGTGACCAGGATACATATGATGGTAGTGACTGTGTGAAGATCAATTGATGTTGCTTGGCCTCACCTGGACATGGCAGACACTTTGTGTACGTCTGTATAGATGTAGTTTAAGCCGCTGGAGGAGCCGGGCTGGCTACCATCTCAGCAGCAGGCTCTAAGAATATGCCTGGATGGCTCCAGGCAGACAGCAGAGAGCAGGACATTTAGAACCACAGCTGTCTGTTAGCATGACCCTCCTTAATAGGTTTATTCAGCTGACACTCCACGCTCATCGTGTGACAGTCCTTACTCCAGGCCCTGAGGACCCGCTAGAGAGTGTTCCCAGCCTACAGAGTCCCCTTATTTCAGAGGGGCCTGGGTGATAGAGTATGGCTTCCAGGAACAATGACTCAGTTAGTCGTGGTGTGGGGCGCTCTGTTAGGTGGTGTGGCGGGGATGCGGAGGGCTTGTTCTAGGAGGCGATGCTTAAACAGAGGGACCCAGAAAGCCAACCAGCGAGCATCGGGGGTCTGGAATGTGGATTCCAGGCTGAGGGAACTGCGTGTACACAGGTCTCAAGGAAGGCTTGATGCAGGAGCAGTGAGTGGACAGGGTCACAGGGTCACTGGTACCAAGTGACTGAGGGGACTAGACTACAAAGACATGAAGCCTCCCGCTCCTTTCTTTCCCAATAGCTGAGGACAGAGCTCTTCAGAGAGCGAAGGATGATGTGAATGCAGGGAGAGTGGGATGGCGCTGGACACTCAGCAGGGAGACTGTGAGAACATTGCTCACAGCTAGACAACAATTATGAAGTGTAAGCTTACTGTTACCAAAGGTCCTGACTTGCCCCGAGGACATGGATACTGGGATGAGTTGTGGCATCTGCAGCCCTCAGCTCCTCGCACAGGCGGGTTTTCTACTGGCTTCTAGAGCAGGAACAGTGAGGGGAAGGGGCTGCTCGTCCTGTGAGTGTGAAGAGGATACAGGGGCTGGAAGACGTGGAGGGCCATCTTTTAATAAATCTCACCCCGGGGGCTGGAGAGAGGCCCAGTGGTTAAGAGGACACACTGCTCTTGCAGAGGACTCTGGTTCGATTCCTAGCACCCATATGGCAGCTCACAACCTTCTGTAACTCCAGTTCTGTGAGATCCGACAACCCTCTGACCTCTGTGGGTACTGTACAAACACAGTACACAGACACACACCCAGGCACATACACACGTACACACAAAATGTAAGAAGGTGTCTTTTAATGTCCACATATGCACTGTCTGGGCTCAGTGTCCTCCTCAACTTCTCTCCACCTTTTTATTTATGTTTTTGTGTGTGATAGTGTCTCTCAGTAGACCTAAAATTGACTGATTGGGGCTGATTGGGTTACACTGACTGATCAGCAAGCCTCAGAGACCTTTCTGTGCTGGGATTAGAGGTCATAGGATTATATATTAAGTTACATATTATATACATTCATCAATAATTTTAATTATATTATTCAATCCTAGTATCGCTGGAACGACGTTTGGTTGGATTTAACATCATTTTTGCCATGTATGGCATGCACACAATGTATGCCTATCATATCCACCCCCACTGCCCTCTTCTACCCCCCCCACATCTACTTACCCCCTCCCACTTCCCCTCCGGCTCCTTTCATGTCTGTTTTTGTTTTTGATGCGCTGGGTTGACTTAGGGTTGCTGGTATGAGCAGGGGTGGGGTTATTTCCCAGAGCACAGGCAACATACCGGTGGCTACAGAAGTGGGAAAACGGCACCCTGGCCCTCAGCAATAATTTAAGGCCACGATGGAGGGTTGAGGAGCCGGTCTTTCGCAGGTCTCGTGCAGGTCACCCAGCTGCTGCGGGTTCATGAGTACAGTGGCCCTGCTGTGTCCAGAAGACGGTTTCACAGCACTCCTCCACATCTTTTGGCTCTTCCACTCCATTCCGCACTCTTCCACAATATTCTCTGGACCTTGGAGAGGTGACATGGCTGCCCTGTTTATGGCTGAACACCCAGTGGTCACTCACTCTCAGCCCTTGACCAGTTTCCAGTCTCCGAATCAACCATTGCCCACGGCGAAGAGAAATCCCTTTGCTCAGAAGGCTGAGAGCAGCACTCGTCTAGGGAGATAAACATGAGTATTTACGTTCCTTTAGCAGAACGACAGTAGGAGGATTCCCTACCCGCCGACTTCTCCAGCCGTGAGATTTGGAGCAGGTTTACAGTACTAGGCATGCATTCGGTCCCATGGAGCAGGTCTCAGGAAAATCAGAAAGTGGCTGGTTGCTTCCAAAATAGTCAAGCTACGATTGCCCCAGTGGGTCCAGCTTTCCTAGAAGGTTGTCACTGTCGTGTGCAGGGACCCCAGCAGCCTGCACGGCACCTTATATCATAATCAAAGCTGGACAGCAAAAAGGGAACTTCTAGCTGAGTTCCACGTTGATTTCTCTGTGTCCTGCATCCAAAGTGTGTGATGTTCTTCAGCAATTGGCTCTTACCATCCGGTTCTGGCGGCACCTAACCTTTTTACATTGGTGCAGGGGATCGAACCTGGGTCCTTATGCTTACATGACAAACACTTTACTGACCAAGTTATATCCTTAGTCTCTTCCTTGTACACATTTCAAAGAGGCTACTTATGATACCGAATCACATGGTGAACAGTGAGAGGCAGAAGAAAACTGACATAACACAGACCAAAAGCACTGAGTGTGTTCATAAGCTTAGGAGCCCATGTGAAAGGCTGAGTGAAGAAACTTCGACCTTCTACTGAGTCTCCAAATGCTGTCTTAGGATGTCTTCAGCTCATTCGTGGTGCCAGTGGGCTGAGGAGTAAACTTTGTTTTAGTGTTGACAGCTCTCTAATGCTATCACAAGCATGACAAAGCCCTTTGTCAAGGAGGAGGAAGCCACAACCTGGGATCCAGCACTGCCGGGAGGGAGGGAATTCTGTTGTCCTAGCAACAGAGTGCTGACTCTAAGAAGGGCAGGATTGATTATTGAGATAGATAGACCAACTAGGGATTTAGAAGCAGGAATGATGGTGGGGTTGGTATGGAGAAAACAAACAAACCCCAAACAGAGCCCAATGCAGCTTCCAAAAAAGGAATCGGGCAGGTTTGGGTGATCTTTAGGCTCCTTCAACGATCACTGTGCTTCGTCATGTGGTAGGTTCGGATTTCCTTCCCTTCTTAAGGATGCCAGATGCATTCTGGGAACCCCTCCACTCAGACACGTTTGGAAATGTCTGTAGTTCCTAGTGGAGATTATGTCCGAATAAGGAGTGCTAACTAATTAGCACTGTTTTGTTTTGCTTTTGTTCCAAGATGGAAATTCCAGAAAGTTTATCCCGAGTTTCTGCGCATTTGTTTTCTTCCCAGGGATCCCTAATGTTTTTTTCCTTTTTCCCATTTGCACAAACAGTTCCACTATCCTCGATGACCCCAGCACCCCAAGTTCACCCTCTTTCTCTACCTTTGTCCTAGTAAGTTCTATTTGGTAATTCTCACCACAGGAAAAGATGCAGGTTTTTAGCATAAAAGGGTTTGTCTTCCACCTATGCAAACCAGTAAAGACAACGGAAAGGGGAATGAACTCGTTTTTCATGGGCCAGGATTCCCCCCTCCTTGTACCAGCTCATTGCAGACAGCATGCGCACAATTCACTTTGACTGAATCATAATAAATATAAGACAATGCAGTATAAACCACTTTTTTATAATGCAATACTCACCAATAAATTCCACTTACAGCCTTACATCAAATTGGTACAGATGCAAAAATTATGTAAATCTGGTGGTACCCTCTCCTGACCTTGTGGGGGCCCGCCCAGATCCTGGCTCAATAAACTTTTTCTCCCTAATGATCTGCCAGTTATTCCTAGCAGGAGAATCCGGCGGGGGTGCAGGGAAGTGGGGGAGTGAAGCCGTGATGCAGGGACCACCAGAGTCCTTAAGAAGATTAATTTGTATGAGGTACCTGAGAAGTTGGAAAAATCTCAGTGCGTTTCTGAATACACATATTCATTTTGGGCTGATTTCTGCTCCTCCTGTGCCCTGTAAAACTTCAAGGAATGTGGTTGAGGTTTGGAGATTTCCACAAAGATTAAGAGGGGCTATAAAGTGAAGAAATGGTGGTCTTGTGTAACGGCTGGGCATGAAATATTTTCAGCACAAAGATGTTCTGATTTTCAGTACAGAAATCAAGTGAACACTTTGTCAACATCCGGGAAGACGTCTGCTAATGTTCTTAATAGCAGAGTGTGCGAGCTTAAGTCTAAAAAGGATCTGCATCTCTTATTTTTACTTAGAGCAGTGTGTAAGCCTCTTTTTATATTTATTCTACGAGCTGGTTGGTGACATGGTTATATTTTTCTACAGATAGCTAGGTCCAGTTTTATGTTCTGCTCAAGAGTCAACCCACTTTGGGTTCTCAGCAAACATTTGTTGGCTCTTGCCATCCCATCCAAACACGTAGCTTTCTGTCCTTGTGAGGGATGCTGGGTCCCTGTAGCCTGTGTGAAATCTGAAACGATCTATGGCAGTGGGTTATCCATTTCAAAGTGGGAGCACAAACGTGGTTCTCTGTCTTGTTCTTGAAGTCTACACACTAAGCGGCTTTACATTTGCTTGGATGGCGGCAGGGAGGACTAAGGAGATTTCTAAGGCCGAATCACCCAGGGTGAGCAGGGAGCAGAGCTGGGTAGGCTGGGTTCCAGCCGCGTTCTACTGTGCAGACAGATGCGTATCCTTGAACAGCTGCTCTGCACTGCAAAATGTGGATAATACTGTTTAATCCCGGGGAAGATGCTGAGGATAAACAAAAGTCTTTGTAAAGGGATACACATACTATGGTATGGATTTATCATACCATCTAGTACCGAGTGGTCCAATGTCCTTCAGAGGCAAATGACAGAGCACAGCCTTGAGTGACAGGAACTTAGCTGCTTTGGCACATCTTGGTACTTTTGTCACAAGACATTCTTATCTCCAAATACATTAATTTAAATGCCCTTTATACATATAAATGCACACCAAAGAATAATTTATCGGTTCCCCCTCTTCCTTCTAAAAAAAAAATCACTTTTTAAAATTTTCATGTGTGTGTAAGTGTGCACATGCCTGAGCATATGTGTGCCACTTGTGTGCTGGAGCCCATAAAAGTCACAAAGGCGCATCAGATCCTCTGGAACTGGCGTTCCAGGACTCACTATGTGGGTGCTGGAACTGAATCAAACCTGGGGCCTCTGGAAGGGCAACATATGCTGTGGGGGTATTGTGTCCCCCAAAATATTGTGTATTCTAATAAACTTATCTGGGGTCAGAGAACAGACAGCCACTAGATACAAAGGCTAGAAAATGGTGGCACTCACACCTTTAATCCTAGCATTCCAGAGATAGAAATCCCTCTGGATCTCTGTGAGTTCAAGGCCACATTGGAAACAGCCAAGCATGGTGACACGCCTTTAATCCCAGAAAGCCAGCCTTTAATCCCAGGGAGTGGTGGTAGAAAGTAGAAAGATATATAAGGCGTGAGAACCAGAAACTAGAAGATTTTGGCTGGTTAAGCATTTTGGCCTGGTTAAGCATTTGGCTGGTTAAGCATGTGGCTGGTTAAGCATTCAGGCTTTGGAGCAACACAGTTCAGCTGGGACCCATTTGTATGAGGACTCAGAGGCTTCCAGTCTGAGGAAACAGGACCAGCTGAGGAAATGGCAAGGTGAGATAGCTGTGGCTTATTCTGTCTCTCTGATCTACCAGCATGGACCCCAATAACTCGTCTCAGATTTGATTTTATTAATAAGAACTTTTAACATTCCTGCTACATCTGGCGCCCAACGTTCGTGTTACGAATTCATGAAAAAACTGTTTGCCTGTGGCCTTGTGAGCCCCAGCTCAGGCCCAAGCTACACTCAGCCGGTTGTGGTGGCACACGCCGGTAGGATTTGCTGAAGGAGGCAGAGGCAGGAGGATCCCGAGTTTGAGGCTGGCCTAGGAGGTTTGGGAGAAGCTTTGGCCCGGACCGAACCACAAACAGTGGTGGGACCATGGAAGCAGTGGCTACTGCTCCACGTTGCCAGCTCCTTCTCATCGTGTTGGTGACTGCAGTGATGCTGCTACCTGGGACGAAAGGTTTACTGCTGCTGGTTCAGAGAAGAATTGCCAGGACCATCGTGTTACAAGAAAGCATCGGCAAAGGTCAGTTTGGAAAAGTTTGGCAAAACAAATGGTGGGAGAAATTGTTGTGAAGATTTTCTGTTCTAGGGAAGAATGTTCATGGTTCCGAGAGACAGACATTTATCAGACTATGATTGCTCCAAACCACAGAGGAGGCAAAAAAAAAAAAAAAAAAAAAAAAAAAAAAAAAGGCTGCATGGAACCATGTCCACACCTAACAGCAACTTTGAAATCTTCAAAAGGACTATGGTAAAGCCATTAAGCTGATTAACACCATGGAAAGATCTGCTTTGGACTACAAACTGCTTAGGACAATTTTGAGATGGCTAGCTGAGATGATTCAGCCTGACAGACTACTTGAACAAGGACTTGAAACAAGCCCTGAACTTTCCTATTATGCAGAGACTGGACAAATGATACAGGACTTGATGATTAACCCAAAACTTTTCTTTTCAAGATTCCCTAAAGATATCTTCACCCCTAGAAAGCAAAAGGAAAAAGAGAATATAGATATGAGATAGATCATTGAATCTACTCTGAGAAAGAAGATAAATAATAGGATAAATAGGTAGATCATTGAATCTACACTGAAGAAAAAGGGGAAGATATAAAAAATGACAAAAGGTAAACTACTGAATGTATTATGAAAAGAAAAAAGAGAGAATATGGATATGATAAGATAAAAAGGGAGATTATGGAATTTACTTTTAAAAAGGAACTACTTGTTTTAAATAAGATAAGTAATGAAAATTTTTTGGTCTGAGTTTATCAGATGTTACTGGACTGGACATTGTTTATATATAATGGAGGTTTTTTGTCTGGATCTGTCAAATGTTAATGGACTAGACATTGTTAATGTAATCTTGACTGTATATTGCATATGCTTATTGAAGATAGTTTTTCTTGTATTAGTTATAAGCTTTTTTAATTTTAGACAAAAAGAGAGGAGATGTGGGGGTATTGTGTCCCCAAAATATTGTGTATTCTAATAAACTTATCTGGGGTCAGAGAACAGACAGCCACTAGATACAAAGGCTAGAAAATGGTGGCACTCACACCTTTAATCCTAGCATTCCAGAGATAGAAATCCCTCTGGATCTCTGTGAGTTCAAGGCCACATTGGAAACAGCCAAGCATGGTGACACGCCTTTAATCCCAGAAAGCCAGCCTTTAATCCCAGGGAGTGGTGGTAGAAAGTAGAAAGATATATAAGGCGTGAGAACCAGAAACTAGAAGATTTTGGCTGGTTAAGCATTTTGGCCTGGTTAAGCATTTGGCTGGTTAAGCATGTGGCTGGTTAAGCATTCAGGCTTTGGAGCAACACAGTTCAGCTGGGACCCATTTGTATGAGGACTCAGAGGCTTCCAGTCTGAGGAAACAGGACCAGCTGAGGAAATGGCAAGGTGAGATAGCTGTGGCTTATTCTGTCTCTCTGATCTACCAGCATGGACCCCAATAACTCGGCTCGGTTTGATTTTATTAATAAGAGCTTTTAAGATTCCTGCAACAATATGCTCTGAACCACTGAGCCCTCTCTCCAGCCCTCTTCCTGCTTTGTTAATACAGTATCGCATGATGTTGCTCAGCCTGGCCTTGAATGTAGTATATCACCCAGGCTAATCTCAAATCCGAGACCCTCCTGCCTTCGGCTCGAGAACGCTGAGACGATAGGCATGCGCCATTGGTAGATCTGTGTCTTAAACACGGGTATCTTACATTTCTCCCCGCTTTTATGTGTGTGGGTGCTTCGCCTCCATATATGCCTGTGTGCCATGTGAGTGTACTGCCTGCAGAGCCAGAAGAGGATCTCACGTCTCCTGGGCCGGGAGTTGTGAGCCTCCTTATGGGTGCTGGGAATTGAACCCTGGTCTTCTAGAAGAGCAGCCAGTGCTCTTAGCTGCTGAGCCTTCTCTGTGGCCCTTTTCTTAATCTATATACCACGTGGCCAGTGGCAGCTAAACTGCATTAGCTGTGGGAACCGCTACTGCTGAGGCAAGATTCCTATTCTAAGCTGCGTGTTTGAAGTGCACCACTTGACACACTTCGACAGCTGTACCGTCCTTACTCTCGACATCATGAGCACACTCAGAAGTCCCCCACATTTCCTCAGTCTCTGTTGCTATCCCTCTTTGTGGTCACCCTGGTGTTACCACCTCCTTCCCAAGCCACCTCTCTCTCTCGTGATTCTGTCTATATTTCCTGTGCAGTTTTATATGAACGGACTCAGCTCAGGCAGTTCAGACTGACACATGCCACCAACTGATGAACAGTGGAAATGGGTTCTGACAGGTCTAGACAGGTCTAGAGGCCGAGAAGCACAAGGTCACAGTGCCAGCAAAGCAGACTTGTCTCCGAGGGCTTTCAGGCCGCCATCTTGCTGCAGTTCTTGTGTGCACACACTCAGGAAGCGGGAGGGCTCTCGGCTGTCTGTTCCTTTGAGGGCACTAGTCCCACCATGAATGCTCCACCCTCCTGCCCCTCCTAAATCCACAAAGCCACATCTCCAAATACCATCGGGTTGGTGACGGAGGCGCCAGGGAACTGTGGGTGACATGGTGTTCAGTTAAAACAGAAGCCATGGATCCTGTTTTAGGAAACGTGCCTTTGGTTCAGCCTCCCTGGAGCAACACAATCTGTTTGAGATTGCGATTCTTTCATGCTTTTTTTTTTTTTTTTTTTTTTGAGCTGAGGATTGAACCCAGGGCCTTGTGCTTGCTAGGCAAGCGCTCTACCACTGAGCTAAATCCCCAACCTCTTTCATGCTTTTTATATACATGAATGATGCTTTTTTTACAGTTGAGGATGACTCCATTGTGGGTATTTGGGCACCCATCCAGCTATTGGTGGATTTGTGTGTTGTTTCTGACATTTGGCTTTTTCAGTTACATTCATTTACTTGTTTTGTGTGTACAGTGTGTGTGTGTGGGGGGGAGGTGGTGAGTATATGCATGTTGTGTGTGTGGCCAGAGACAGTTGGCTGGAATCATTTCTCTCCTTCTACTGTGGCTGCTTCTAGGGATTGAACTCGGGTCATCAGGCTTAGCAGCAAGGGCCCTTACCTCTGAGCCATCTTGTCAGTCTTTTTACTTGGCTTTTATAAATAAAACTGCCATGCACACTTGTGTGAAGCCTGTTTGCATGTTTCCTTTGTTCCTGGGAAGATAACTAAGACTGGAAATTCTATGGTGGCTAGACCCCTCAGTTTCTGTGTATTTAATTTTTGAAGAAATTACCAGACTGTTTTCTAAAGTGTTTGTGTTGTTTGCTTTCAGTTGCTGTGTGCAAGAATTTTCTGTTGCTCAGGATCCAACACCTTTAACTTTAACCATTCTAAGAGGCGTATGACGGCATCTCTCACAGTTTAAATTTTGCTTCTCCATAACCAGAGGGACTTAGCATTTGTTCATGTGTTTATTTATCAAACACACACATATGAGTGTAGGCGTGTGTGTATTATACTCCCACATTACCAACTCAGACTGAAATAGTCAACATTTCTTTCTTGGAGGTTATTGTCTTGTGTGACACTTCCAGTCTGGACACAAGCCTTTGTCAGCTTTGTGATTTGCAATATTTTGTGTGTTTGTGACATAATAGTGCCTTGTCTTTCAAAGGGAAAAACATTGGATTTAGATAAAATCCAATGTATGGATTCTTTTGTGGATTACCTTTTCATTGTAATATTTGAGGTATTTATGTCTGGTGCAAGGTTACGCCAGGTTTGCTTCCTAAAAATGAAATTCACCAGCTTAGACTGTACAGATGCGGGCTGAGGTATGGGTCGACCTCATCACTCTTATTTTACATTAAATGTCCAGTTGTGCCAGGGTCATTGGTTGAAAAGACCCTTGTTTCATCACTAAATTATCTTTGCATCTTTATCAGAATGAAGAGTCCACACATGTGGATCCGTTCTGAACTCCTTTCCCATCCCACTGGTTTACTTGCCCAGTATGACAGGACCACACTGGCCTGGATTACTCCAGATTTGGAATAAGTCTTAAAATAGGATCGTTCTTATTATCCAACTTTGTTTTTTTTTTTTTCAGAACTGCTTTGCATATTCTGGGTCATTTGCATTTTCAAATAAAATTTTTATCATCAGCCTGTCAGTGTCTCTCTGCCTCCTTTTGTGTTTTTATTTTTTTTTTATTTCTTTTGTTTTTTCGAGACAGGGTTTCTCTGTGTAGCTTTGCGCCTTTCCTGGATCTCGCTCTGTAGACCAGGCTGGCCTCGAACTCACAGAGATCCACCTGGCTCTGCCTCCCAAGTGCTGGGATTAAAGGCATGCGCCACCACTGCCCGGCGTGTTTTTATTTTTTGGTTACAGGCATCACTGTGCAGCCCAGGCTGGCCTGGAACACTTGATCCTCCAGTCTCAGCTTCTTGAGTACTTGGATAGCAGGTGAATGCCATCACACTCAGCTTTCAGTGTGTCATTTTCTAGAACTGAAAAAAAAAAAAGCGACTGGAATCTCAAGAGGGACTGTGTTCAGTCTGTGTCTTGGGATGGAATGACATCATCATTACTGGCTCTGTGAACAGGTACAGCCTTCCAGTTCTCTATATCTGGCAGGTTTCCCTCAGCAGTGTTTTATGATTTTAGACCTTCTAGGCATGACATATTTGTTTATATTTCTGATTGTCTTAATGCTATTGTAAATAGTATTGTTTTAAAATTTTATCTTTCGTTTAGTATCAGGACACAATGATAGAAAGGCAATTTAAATAGTTTTACATGTTCATCTTGATCCTACAGTCTTAAAACACTTATGCATTAACTCTGGTAGCTTTCCTTGTAGATTCCCCTGAGTTTTAATACAGACTTTCATGCTGAGCAACAGAAGGGAAAAGCATTTTCTTCTCCTTTCCCTGTCTGTGCACTGCTTGCCTCGCTGTGCTTAGGGCCTCTCATGAAATGCTGACTAGAAAGGGGAGAAGACACCTTGTGGCTCACAGTCTCAGGGGAGAGTCAGTCTTGCATTGTTAAGCCTGGTGTAAGCTTTTCAGAGATGCCTTTTGTTAGTCAGGGAAGCTTCCTTGTGTTCCTAGATACCAGAGGGACTTTTCTTTTATCTAAACCAGGAATGGATGCTGGATTGTATCAGCTACTTTTTCAGCCTCAGTTGAGATGCCCATTTCATTTTTCTTCCCTTGTTACTATAGTAACTTTCATTATTTTCAAAAAATTATTTTTTTGGTTTTTCGAGACAGGGTTTCTCTGTGTAGCTTTGCACCTTTCCTGGATCTCGCTCTGTAGACCAGGCTGGCCTCGAACTCACAAAGATCTGCCTGCCTCTGCCTCCCGAGTGCTGGGATTAAAGGCTAATTTTCAAATATTAAACCAATTTTTTGTCACTGTGAGGATAGACGTCATTGGTCATGATGTATTTATATAACTTCATATTTTATATAGCTATATAAATCACATTAGATTCCATGTCCAAAGAATTATTTAGCATTTTAATACCTGTGTTCATGAGAGAAATTTACAGTCTCTTGCAATATTTTTTTGTTTTGGTGTTGTTATAGTAAAGCCCTCTTACAATGATTTGAAATTCTGTCCTTTCAAATTTTTGGTAGACCTTGTTTAGATGGATATTATTTCTTACTTAAATATTTAGTAGATTCTATTAGTGAAGCCATGTGTCCTGGAGTTTCCTTTGTGATAAGGATTTAACTACAGATTCAATTACTTTAGGTGAAAGCATGCCACCATGCCATGTATTTCTTTTCAGATAACTCAGATAATCCTTGGTATCCCAGGCAATCTCAAACTCATAGCAATCCTGTCTCAGCCTCCTGAGTGCTAGAATTACAGGCTTATGCTACCACATTGGGTTCTGATTTTGGTAGTGTCTTTTGAGACATTTTCCAGGTATCAAGGGCTTCAGCATAAGACCTGACACCCTGAAAAATTAAGAAAACAAATAACTCACTTAAAACTGGGGTCCAGAACTAAACAGAGATTTCTCAAAAGATGGAAACACAAATGATCGAGAAACACTTAAAAAAGTGTTCAACATTCTTAGCTGTCTGGGAATACGAATTAAAACTACTTTGAGATCTCCTTCTATTCGAGTCAGAATGACCGGCATCCATAAAACAAATGGCAGCAGATGCTGGTGAGGACGCGGCCAAGGGGGCGTTATCCACTGCTGGTGGGAGTGCACACTGGCACAGTGACTGTGGGCAGTGGAGTGACCGTTTCCGAGGATGTCCTCGGCCAAAGAATGGACAGGGAAAGTGTGGTACATTTACACAATGGGCGTTACTCAGCTGCTGAGAAAAGTGAAATTAGGAGATTTGCGAATAAACAGACTGAGCTGGAAACACTCTCCCTGAAGGGGTGATGTACACCAGAAAGATAAGCATTGTGCGTTTTCTCTCATCTGTGAAACAGTTCGGCTCTTAAGCTTTAGATGTAAGTGCTCATTTAGAATATCTACAGGGTTAGGTAGCTTGGAAGGGATGGGGGGGGGAGAGAAGGGAATCTTCCAAGGAAGTGGGATAGAATGTAGTGTTGGAAAGGGATAAAAGGGGGTTGGGGATTTAGCTCAGAGGTAGAGCGCTTGCTAGGCAAGAGTGCAAGGCCTGGGTTCGGTCCTCAGCTGGGGGTGGGGGCGCGGAGGAGAAAGAGATAAAAGGAAAACCAGAACAGTAGGTTAAATGGGGAGGAGGATGTGTGGAAAGGAGGTGAGATGGGGAGGGACAGCTTATACCAAAGGCCTTTGAAAAGCATAGGGAAACCTACTGTTCTAGTAGATTCTTAAAACATATAAAGGAGGCCGGGCGTTGGTGGCGCACGCCTTTAATCCCAGCACTCGGGAGGCAGAGCCAGGTGGATCGCTGTGAGTTCGAGGCCAGCCTGGGCTACCAAGTGAGCTCCAGGAAAGGCGCAAAGCTACACAGAGAAACCCTGTCTCGAAAAACCAAAAAAAAAAAAAAAAAAAAAAAAAACATATAAAGGGAATTAAATGGAGCTATAATGGGGGAGACAATACCCTGACTATCATATGCTACCAAGGAAAGCCCCAGTACCAGGAATGGGTTACATCTTTTTGAATTATTGACCAAAGGGGTCCTGTAGACTCCCCACTCTGATGTTTTTGTCATCTTAGTGGCTGCACATGAATCCACTGATATTTTAATTATCATCTGTGGTCCCACGGCCCTGCAGTCAATGTCCCACCGGCCACTCAGGTCATGGCCTGGAGCAAGCTTCCAGTCTTGCACTCCGGCTCTGCTGCCACTGTGATAAGTAGGTTTAAATGAAGTCTCTATCATTCTATTTACCAACAAAGAGTTGGAAGTCAGATGTGGGGGTGAAAATCAGCTAGATCAGAGAAGCCGACTAGATCAGAGACGCCAAGAAGCAACAAGCTGAGCAAGAGATGTGTCTCTTTCTCAACCTGAAACCAAAAGGAAGCACCAAACTCAAGTCCCTGCTCTTTCCTTCCTTTGCATCTTCTTTATGCAAATTGCTGGCTCCTCTATAGCCAATTCCGGTCAGCTAGTTGCTAGCTCAGCCCCGATTCAAAGTAAACTTATTTAAACCATCTTGGAGTGTCACGGGGAGATCAAAATTCCCACAACACCCTATCGGCTCCCTGCTTCACCCTGACAGTAAGGTCCTGTTGCTGAAGGCATGACTTACGTGTGTCATTGAGCACGGAGAAACTGAGCAGTACTGGACTAGAAGCGTTCTAGTGACCGGAAGGTACTCTACATGCTACCAGAGGAGAAAAATAATCATCGAAATCAAGCAAAGAACTATTTACAGTCAACACCTTCTGGAAGATGGAAAATTGGTTTTCTTCAGTGGGGTGACACTGAATGTATCAACTACAAATTAGGGCAAGCCCCATGCTTACGAGTAGTTGACCAATACAAAGTGGACTCCATTTTGTGTGTGTGTGTGTGTGTGTGTGTGTGTGTGTGTGTGTGTGTGTGTGTGTTGTGTGCTTTTTTTTGATTAGAGTTCGAAAGTTTTTGCGTTTTTTGTTTTTGCTTCTCTCTCCCTCCCCTCCCTCCCCTTTCCTTCCTTCTTTCTCTCTCTCTCCTCTCTTTCTTTCTTTCTTTCTTTCTTTCTTTCTTTCTTTCTTTTCTTTCTTTCTTTCTTTCTTTCTTTCTTTCTTTCTTTCTTTCGTTTCCTTCTTTGCTTTTGTTTTTGAGGGAGATTAAGAACAGAAGTTGGTTAGGCAGGGAAGCAGGAGGGTCTGGGAGGATTTGGGGGAAGGGAAAGAATACAATCAAAACACACTGTATGAAACATTTTAAAAATAATAAAAACGAAATAAAAACTCTGCTTTTCCTATCTGTGGAATCTGAAGTGAGGCCATAGTTCTCATTTGTTACACTGTAAAGCTGTGTCTTTCCTCTGACTGAATTAGTCTGGCTGCCACTTTATTAACTTTTTAATCTTCTGAAGGAACATACTTCTGGTTTCCTGTGTTTACTCTTTGTCTCCTATTTCATTGCTCCGGTCTTTATTTTGAGTTTAATTCATTTTCCCCCTTAGTGTCTTGTGGAAATGACTAAAGGATTTTAGTAACTGACTTGTGACCTTTCTAGATTTGTAATGTAACTTAATGCAACTTAGTTGCATCCCACAATCCCAACAGACTGTGGTGCCCTTTTATTCAGTTCAAGCTCCTGACTTTTTCTTTGACTTATAGGCTATTTTAATGTATATTGCTTAGTTTGTAAATATTTCTAGGTTTTTATACAGAGATCTTCATGCCTCTGATTTCTACGTCTGTTTCATTGTGGCCAAGTAACATATTTCATAGAAACTGATTAGGGGGTTGGAGAGATGGCTCGGTGGTTAAGAGCATGGCACACTCTCACAGGGGACCTGAGCCTGCTTCCCAGCCCCCACGCTGAATGGCTAATAATTACTTGGAACTTGAGTTCCACCAGATCTTCTGGACTCTATAGGTACCTGTGCTCACAGGTGTATATTCACACACACACACACACACACACACACACACACACACACCATAAATAAACTTACTTAAAAATTGAATTGTTTTACATTACATTAAAGGTGAAGATTCTGTAGTTGCTTGGGCAATTCTTTATGCTTCGACTGGGTCAAACTGGTTGGCATTGTTTACCTCAGCTACATCCTTGAGGCTTCCCTGCCTGATTCTGTCACTTCTTCAGAGGGCTACAGGACCCTCTGACTATAGTTGCAGATATATTTTCCTTGGATCTTCTGAACTATGAAACAGTTTATCTCTCCAGCTTTAATAATAAAACTTGAAAGGCGTGATGGCACACACTTTAATCCCAGCACTCAGGAGGCAGAGTCAGGTGGATCTCTGTGAGTTCGAGGCCAGTCTGGTCAACAGAGCAAGTTCCAGGAAAGACATCAAGGGCTACACAGAGAAACCCTGTCTCGAAAAACAAAAACAAACAACAACAGCAAAAGGGTTAACATTTTTCTTAACTGGGGTTTTGAACATATTCCAGTCAAAATTTAACCTTTGGTATGTCCACCTTTTGATGGTGTGGAAATAGATGAATGAGTTGTTCTCTAAGCATGATATGAGAGAACACACAGAGCTGATGTGTTAGACATTCCAGTTGTTTTGTTTTCGGTTTGAATTTATTTGAACTCTCAAGGTCTGATGCAAATATTCTTGCAAAGAGAATCTTTCTTGGAAAACGTTGGACCCTCTCATGTCTACTAAGAGGTGACTCTAGTTTGCAACCAGTTAGATTTTTTTCTTTATATTGTTCTTTGGTATCTCTTATAAAATAGTTTATTAATAGTTCTTTAACTTGACTTCCACAGTATTTGAGAAACTTTTTATGTGAATTTCAGACCTCGTTAAGTCAGTCAAAGATACATAGCTATTTTTTAAACTCGCTATTGGACATGACCACACTGTCACCCCTTGAAGGGTAGGACAGGCCCAAGTCCATGCATTAGCTGTTTAACTGAATATTTAATTAATTCTCCACGCAAGAATCTTATACACTGGGATTTGTCTAGAATGCTTTTAAGATGCCTATGTATCATATCCTAAAACAATGTTCTGATCTCTAAAAGGGAGAGAGAGCTCTGCCATGCATGGGTGCATGATTGGAGTTGACTAGTGTAAGACCGACGGAGGGCCAGGCTGTTCATTGTCCTTCAGTGCGTGTGCACAGTTAGAAGTAGAAACTGAATGTATTGTATGGTGACGGATGCATAACCACCAACAGGATGTACAGTCCTCCTCCTGCAGCCCCAAATCAGGAACCTCAGCGGGAAGGACTTTCACTTTCTGTTACCACAGGATACTCGAACCTGTGTCCCATCAGACACCACATGTGCTTGCTCTTTTTTTTTTTCCCCATTAAAAAAACATGAAAGCTCGTTTTACTAAACATGTTATTTATCCTCTTGGAGCAAACAGACCCAGAACCTCATTGCTGTGAGCATGTGACTTCATGTCGGCCTTTTGGGTGAAGACCAGGAGGGTGTGTCTGGAGGAGAGATAGATGCCAGCATTTCTTTTTTCTTGAGGAGATTTAATTGGAAATAGAATGGTGGTTTAGCTGAGAGAAGGGATCAAAATGAAACAAGCTGGTGTTTGCCTTCTCATCCCTTAATGGACCATAATCCGGCTCATAAAAACCCACCACTTTAACTTTGGCAGCCTTGCTTTCCCAGGAAGCTTTATTACTAAGTATTAGGCTTGAGTCAAGACGGTTTCTCCAAGGTAGGTTTGAGCCCAGGCTGTTGCTGAGGAGAATGTGTTTGTGGGCAAGGCGGGGATCCCTGACAGCCCTGCAGTAAGCTGTATGTGGCCTTCTGAGGCCTTGTGAAATTTTCCTGGGTCGAGAAAAGATGCTTCAGCCCATTCCATACAAACCATCTCTTTGGACGAGGATGCAGAAGGAGGTGTGGTGGATTCTGAGTGTGATGAGCCAACGCACGCTGGGAACTATGTGTCTCTGAGCGTGTCCAGTGTACTCCGGATAATCTCACAAGAGGGGTTGGACCCTGCAGGACCACTGGGAACGAAATAGTCTCACCAGACCCAGATCACTAATGCCCCGAGCTCCGGCATGCCGATCAGATCAACACTGGCCACTTTTTTCCCTTTGGATTTTTAGAGGCAGTGTCTCTCTACATAGCCCCTGATGTCCTGGAACTGCTGTGTAGGCCAGGCTGGCCTTGAACTCACAGAGACCTGTCTGCTTCTGCGCCACCACTTTCGGCTAACACTGCCTACTCTTGACCTTGGTTTTTAGCTTTGGACAGTTCACAGACAGAACTGTTCCATCCTCAGACTCCTGAGGTTCTTGTATACACTCTACCCCTCTCCATTATAGGAAGAAGTGGGGTCTCCCGAAGCCCAGATTCATCTTGACTTCCTGTGAAGTCATAATGTCAAACATGACCCACTCCCAGGACTACTGGGGGTGGAGGAGGATATAAGCTGTATTTCTATGATTCTAATAAAAGAAGAATGATTCACCAAATTAAACGCCTTTAAAAGTACAGCAGACTTCTGATCGCTCTTGAGTTTAAAAGGAAAATGCAGCAGGAGATGAAGTGTTTCACTTAAAAACAAAACATTGAAATTTTACTTTTCCAATACATGATTGAATCCCTTACGTTGATGTTGTCCCACTCACCCCAGAGCAATTTGCAGACCCTCCAGAGGACAGCTGACTGGTTCTCCCACACCCACACCACAGCAGCAGGCCTGGCTCCGTAACCATCCAGAGGATGAAGTGCTACTCATTTCTGCGTCTGGAACAAGTAGGGGATACTGTGTAGGCAGCAGGCAATTATTCTGGCTGGATGAGGGCCAGGTCAGCTAGGATTCAGTTGTTCCTTTTGCAAAAACATACCATCTGATCCTTAATGATCCCATGTCCAGGCTGGCATTAATTTACACCTCATCTCAGGAAGGCACCTCTGAGATGGGGATGCCATTAATGTAGTCTTGTTTCTTGGCTCCAAGGGAGCTGCATGGATGCTAAGTGTCTTTGGAACCACTTGCTCAGAGGAGCGTGTATTCCAAAACAAGGGCAGGAGTTCACTGAAAGGCCATCATACTAGAAGCCAACAACAACCATCACGAGGCCAGTCCAGACAGACGTGGGTTGTGTACATTTATTTATTTATCAAAAGCTTGTGTCTGGCTCATCCGACACCAAGCACAGCACTAGCAGCACGATGATGTGACATCAGTCAGCTTTCTGTCACTGTGACAAAATACCTAAGAGAATCTACTTGAGGGAGGAAAGGTTTCTTTGGCTTCTGGAGACTTGGTCCTGTGCTTTGGGCTTTTGGTGTGGCGGAATCTCACACAGGAAATGTATGGTAGAGAAAGGCTGCTTGCCTCATGATGGCCAGAAGCAAAGGGAGTGGGGAGTTTTGGAGACAAAATATAACCTTCTAAGTTACCCCAAGTGACCTACTTCTTCCAAGTAGACCCCATCGCCTGAGGTTTTCACCACACCCCAAAGCCCTTTAAATTACCAACTCACCCGTGGATTTTCCCATTGAGGAAGCCAACGTCCAGTCACCTCCAGAGACCCCACTTCTGAATGCTGTTGTATTCAAGACCAAGATCTGGGCACATGAGCCTTCAGGGACATGTCAGAGAAGAACTACTGACTGGCTTGGTGGCATGCAGAGGTGAACAGACTGCTCTAGACTAGAGGCTGAGTGTGGACACGTGCCTTCACAGAGGTGTGATCACCTGCTCTCACAGCACAGCATGGCAGGCACGAGATGGAACCCTTCTTGTAGGTGGAAGATTCAGAATGAATCCAATTAGGGAGCTCTCAAAATTTATTGAAGGTGACCAAGTGTCAGGATGGCAGGCTTTAATGCAAGAATCTCTAATCCCCAAATCCAAAAAATCTGAAAGGATTTCATACCTGACCACATGTGGTGAGTGGCAATAAAAATCCAGGTGGACTAAAAACACTGTATACACTTACTGTAAGGCTACATGTGCATTTATTGTAAGTATATTTTGTGTCTAGACTTGAGTCTCACCCTAGACTTTTTTTTTTTCTTCCAAAACAAGATTTCTCTGTGCAGCCCTGCCTGTCCTGGAACTTGCTCTGTAGACCAGGCTGGCCTCGAACTCAGAGATCTTGCCTCTGCCTCCCGAGTGCTGGGACTAAAGGCATACGTCATCACTGCTCAGTCAGATAAGTTTATATATAAGTAAACTTGAAAAATCAGACATAACTCAGTGAAGTGTGCATTTAGAGAAACAGATCATCATATATATCCAAATATTCCAAAATCTGAAAAAAAAAATCCAATCCAAAACATCCTAAGCATGTTGGGGAAGGGATGCTCAAGTTGTGTAATGTTTTTAAAAAGCTGCAAAAGCAGTTCCCACTCGCTCGGTCCTTCCTATACACAGAGTCTGTTCGCAGCCTTTGCTCACATGCTGACAAATGGCGTCAATCCTCCCAGGACCTCTATCCAGTAGGTGGTTGGCCATTTCAAGTTCAGAGAAACAAGGCCCAGAGAGCAGAAGCAACTCACCAGGGCTGTCTCTAGAGCAGGTGTGACACAGTTTCCATTTGAACCAGGTGGGTTCCAGCCTGCTTCCTCCATGTTCTATGACTCAGGAACATAGTGTCTTCAGCAGTAGGCTTTTACAAAACAGCAAAATGGCACAACATAAAAGTCAGAACAGGATGAATTATGTAAAAGAAACCAGCAAAAGCTAAAACATCACCTTGTAAAACAATGAGATTTTGATTATTTATAGAGACATCTTAAAAAATCTTGTCATTCATAAAATGGCCCGATTTTCTTAAGAGTCCTACCTTTTGACCAATCAGACTTTATTCCTTTTGTTGTTAGAAAATAAATGTAACTGAAGAAATCCCATCAAAATAGAGCTATTAAAAAATCATTTTGATGAAGACAAATTTCTTTGAAATTTGTTGAAAAGAACTTTTTTTTTTTTTTTTGAAATAGCATCTTGTAACCTAGTGCAGGTTAGCCTTGAAATTGTTCTGTAGCCTGAACTGGTCTTGAATTTACATGATCCTCCTGCCTCAGGCTCCTGAGGGATGAAGTTATAGGCATTCACTATAACATGCACTGAAATGCACTGAAAGAAACTATCTTAAAATTTTTTTTTTAAAACAAATCAGTAAACTTGGAAAATCGGTCATAACTCAGGAAGTGGTCATTCAGAGACATGGATTTGGGGGCAGTTGACATTTAGTAGACTGCTTTTTGATGAGCTGCTCATCTGCTATTGCTTAGTGCCAATTCACTCCCCAGGACGCTGAAGTAAGCCCAGGGCTTGTGCCCACAGCCTGTGGGTAGCAGAGTAGTTTGCCTTCAAGTACATTGGTCTCTCAGGAGCAGCACAGGGACCTGCCTGGAGGATGCGACGAGCAGCTCAATGAATCTGCACAAGGCAGCTTAGTGGCTATAATGCTTATGAGCGAGCGAGTTCAGCATGCAACCCAGTTCCAACTCCGAATTTTATGGCTTTTCTCCCCTACTCTCCCACCTCATGAGAACATCAGTATGTGAGCATTAACATTCCCGTAAACATTTTTATGGAAACAGATACCAAGTCTGAGCTCTGAAATCTTGTGAGCGCTTCCTGGACTGCCTTTGTAGAATTATATTTATGCTTTATTACTTACAAATTTCACGTGAGGAAGTTTGAGGACAAAACCCACCAACCCACTCCAGGAAACCCCCAAAGCAATCAATCTGCCCACTGTCCCCTACAATGTTTAACAGAGGCTGTTAAAAAGACGCCCTAAGCCGTCTGCTACCCCAATACAGGAATCAAGAGATGGGCTGTGCCGTGCCTTTCAGCACCAGCCAGCCTTATGAATCTGCTGTCTACTGGATGTCGGGAGACACGTGCTATTTGTTGGACCGATAACTTTACCATACTGCCTGAAAACACCGGCAGGGGATGGCTTCAGAGAGATGCTTCCATAGTCCCGGCACTTCCAGAGCCACCCCTGTAGAGTTTTCCAGTCTTTCCTTAGGAGTTCATCCCATCAATTTCCAAGCACATCACCCCAGCGTGCTCAGGCGGTACCTAGAATCACCACACAGCAGAGGGTGGGCTATGCTCTGACGGCACAGATCAGTCAGCTGGATCTGCACAGACCACATGGATCCGGTGTGTAGACACAATGGCAGGGAATTTGACTGGGGTACAAAGTAAGCCCAGACCCCTTTCTGCTGAGTGTCCTATCATAGGAACTGTGAGACTTTGACCCCCACCCTGCTGAGAGGATGTTGCTGAAGGACCGCCATTAAGTGTGGTCCTCTCCTAGGCATTCTGTGTCTCCCACCCACTCCACACACCAAGCCGTACGGCCTGCCTTTCCCTCCCATAAAACTTTTAATAAAAGATGACGTTCTGAAAACAAAGGCTATTTTCTTCAAACTCTTTTTTGGTGGCCATCTAATGTTTTTTTTTTTTATTATTATTAAAAAAACTCCCATAAAAATAGGCTGTTAACACTGGAGACAGTCTTTAAACGGGACTTGCACTTAGTGTGGACGCCCTGGGGACTCGCTCAGACTGCAGCATTGCACAGGGGTCTGTGCCTGGAAGGGCTTCTCTGCAGCCGCGAGAATCTGTTTTTTAAACAGTTTTTATGGTGTTACAACATGACTCGGCATGGCAACCAAAGGCTCACGCATTTTGGTGAGATTTTTATTGACTCCCCTTTCCCAACATTACCTTCATCGAAGGTCACAAGAATCCCAGAAGTCTCTGTTTCTACCTGTGAAGTATGATGTCCGAGGCCAACGTCTTTCTTTGACATTTTTATCTTCAAAAGGGCAGAATTGGTCCTAACTGTATGTGCTGAATTTACATTTCAAACATACTTGGACAAGACTAGTTAACCCAAACTAGGCAATATAACATTTACCTACACTCAATCTGGCAAGCTGTTCAGTCTGTGGCTGCCTGTGGGTTTGTTTTGCTTTTCAAGCTATCTTGATGGACACAGCTCCATTTTAAAACTAACACTGCATTTTCACTTGCTAATGTGATTTTGGCTTCACACTAATACTTAAAAAATTGAAGGGCTTTGTATTGTTCCCCCTCCCCCAAAAAAGTCAAGGAAGAAACATCAAGGATTAAAAATAATCTTAAATCATTTTGCTCCCTCTACTCAAAGACAGCAATTTATTTAGAAATGCTAATTGTGTGTGTGTGTGTGTGTGTGTGTGTGTGTGTAACAGTCTATGTGGTTGTTTGGCCATGCATTTTGTAATTTGAAAACTGGAAAAAAAAGAAATGTTTGTTTTTTTTTTCACAGTGAATGGTGTATTTTGGAAGGAAATCTATGATCTGGAAAACTATGTGTTTGCATCGAAAGTGGATGAACACAGGAGTGCCCGCTGAGCCTCAAAAGTAGTAACTAAATCTGAGGAAACAGTCACTTGGAGGTCTGGGGAGGATAGAGAGGAGAGAGGAAGAATCTTTGAAAACACAGAGCAGTCTTAGGGGAAAAGGCACGGACATGGCTCCTGTTAGGAATCTTCTCAATGCTTGTGCAACCGAGGAGCAGTAACGTGGAGAGTGTTGAAAGAGGCCATGGCCGAGCTGCAGATAACGTGTTAGAAGCTATGGCTGGATCCACTAAAATTCATGGGAAAATGCTCTAGAAGCACAGTAATACGTGTAAGTGTGGGTTCTTTGCAAAACCCAGCTGAGTACAAGCCACAGCCTTCTAGAGAGCTTGTTCTAGAAAAGCAAGAAGAAGAAACGCTGCCATTTGTTCATGTCACCAGGAAATGCTGTGTCCAGATGGGCACATTTGCCATGTGCTTGCAGCCCAAGCATCTCTGGACTGAACGGTACAGAGAGACCCTCTGGAGACTCGATTCCTAGGGAGGGCCATTCCCAAACCAGACAGCGTAAACCACAGACAACCTTTCCCAATGCTTTCAGTCTAGGACGGCCTCCTCATTTTCCATAGCAGTAGCTGTTCACTTTGAAATTGGGTTTTATGAATGATTACATCTCCATTCTGAATTTTTCTACTCACTGGCTTCATTTTCTATAAAGTGCTTTCTCCTTTAAACAAACAGCAATAGCAACAACATACAAGCCAGGGTATGTTCCAATCTCTTCTTTTAATGTTATTTTTCGGAGGAAATAGAAATATTTGGTACAGTTTTCTGGTGGCAAATCTTTTAAAAAAAATGATTATATGAAATCTGAAGCCCCAAACAGGAGAAAGAGACCCAAGGAGCCTGGTGTCCATTATCCAGCTTCCCTGACATTTGCAGCCCGGGAGACAGGTCTTTCTAGAGAGCAAGTATTTGATTACTTTTTTCACTCTTCAATTTGTTTAACAAGGAGGCGTACAAATGCAGTTTGTGTAAATCTTTGAGAAATTTTGCTTTTCAAAATCATTATCAGGAATCGAGGTTTGTTGAAGGGAATAGCCAACTCCTTATTCTTCTGTTTGGGTGTAACAATCTCTACCTTCCTTTTGCTCATGTGGGGAACACTCTTTGCAACGCAGTGGACCCGGAAGCTACTGTTAAGATTATGCAAACTGCTAACTTCAATTGGAGAGCAATGAGGGTTTTTTTTTTTTTTTTTTTTTTAAAACAGTTTTTAATGGTGTTGAGGATTGGATCCAGGGACTGGTGTGGTAGAGTGTTTAGAGAATTAAAAAAAAAAAAATAACTGTGTGGTTCACATTTTATGGTCAATCTGGAAGAGAAAATGAAAGCCACTTGATCCCAGTGTTAGTGTCAGCGACATCTTAATCCCGTAATTGTTCACTTTCCATGGAGCATGATGGTTGGCTCAGGATTCCACTCCCAGGGTGGTTAGGACCAGGGTGTAGCTTGCTTTATTGCAGTCTGTGTGTGAGACTCCTCTGACGAGCTATACACGACCTTATGCTCTTGTGGCTTCTGCTGGGAACCTTCCCAACAGCCATTCTCTCTTCCCTGAGAGAATCCTAGCGCTGTTTGAGGTAGCAGTGTGCCCCACGTGACCACACGCCTCAGTTTCCCCAGGAAGAGAATAGAGTTTTGCTAGGGGTTTTGGAGGAAGAGTTTTCTTTCCTAAGACAGTCACTGGTAGCACATGGAGTCCCAGCACTAGAGAGGTGGAGGCAAGAGGATCAGGAGTTCAAGACCAGCCTCAGCGGCACAGCCAGTATGAGACTCTGTTCCAAAACAATAAAAAGAAATAAAATGATAGGAAAGGTCCTGCTCTCCTGGTGTAGGCTGGTGTCAACATCTTTCCATTTTTCTTTCTGACTGGGTGGGGACTGTCGGAATGTGGTAAGAAGCCCAGGAAGTCAGGACAAGTAGGAAGGTGGGGACCTGGATCAGGTGGTAGGACTCCTTATCAGCCTGGCCCAGACACTTAAAGACTTCTCTTTTTTGAGAAATAAATCTTTTTTAGTTGACAGGCTTCTGTCACATGCATAGAAATGGAACTGCTATAAACCCATGCATACTGTGTTAGAAAAATCTTTTTTTTTTTTTTTTTCCCCCTCCACAATCTTGGGTAACATCACTATGTAGGCCTTTTTTATTTTTAACTATATTTTAAATTTCATTTTATTTATTTGTTTTATGTATATGGGTGTTTTGCCTGCCCATGTATGTCTGCACCACACACATGCCTGTTGCCCTCAGAGGCCAGAAGAGGATGTTGGATTTCTTGGGACTGGAGTTACAGACAGCTGTGAGATACCATGTGGGTGCTGGGAATCTTACCCTGGGCCTCTGGAAGAGCAGTCAATGCTTTCAATTGCTGGGCCATCTCTCTATCCCCACTTTGTATGTCTTGAATGAGGGAAACCAAGACCATGGCTCAATTCTCTAGGTCCCGATATCTTTCTCGAAAAGAACCCATCTTTTCTTTTGAGAGTATACGGAAAATGTTGCTTAAAGAAAGAATATTCTCATTCCTAGGTCTCTGCTCCCAGGGTGATCTGGGAAACCAGGGAATCCCTTGCACAGAACTTTTCCTGTGACCTCGCAAATGCTCTTTAGACAGGTTTCCTTTATTTATTTATGCAGCTCTGCTCTCTGTGTTTACAGGCAGTGTGGAAATAATCCTGAAGAGTCAGGTTTGCATACCTATGCTTAGAGAACAATTGGGCTGTTTAGAGAAGAAGGTGACAAGGTGGGTGGCTTATTCTGGGGGTGGGGGCAAGTCAGACAGACACGGGGCGCTATTACCAAATGCCTCCAAACGCTCCAAGAGAGATAAGTGAAGGGAATTAAAGAGTGGGTTTTTGTTGTTGTTGTTGTTGAAGAAGTGACCGATTGCCTAACATGATAGGACTGGACACGACTGGGCAAATGGGCTTGAAGTGGGAGCTAATTGGACTTGTTTCAACGCCACCAGCCCTGTGCGCGGCCGTGACAGTACAGCCCGGAGGGCGCAGACCCTTTGAGAGACTCAGCTCTGGTTCTCTGAGGAGAAAACGCCCAAAGCCCTTTCTCTTCATGTATTCCTGTTTCCGTTTGGCACATAGCAGCCACCTCAGGGCCGGTGACACAGGTTGTTATATAAGTCTAAGCAGGTCAAAAAACAAAACAACAAAACAAACCAGCACTGATTTTTTTAAGATGGCAGATTTTCTAGCAATTCATCTTGAACACAGAACACCAGCCTTCCTCCATCTCTGTGAGGCTTCCTGCTCCAGCGGATAAATTATGACTCCCAGACCTTGGCATTTCATTAAACTCAAAGCGTTTGACAAACTGCATTTTCGGAAAATTTTTCCGTGAGTTGGTTTTTCAGAAGGGGGAATTTATGATGAGTTGACTTAATCCTTGCTTTTTGGAGATGTCTAAAAAAAGGTTCCTTCCATAAACAATGGGAATGCGTGGAGGGGACTGAAGACCAAGGGCTATGTCAGCTCAGCCTGTGGAAGAAAGCTCGAGCGCCCTTTCCAGCTCCCTCCGCGCTGGCCCGGAGTTCCAACCCTATCAGCTAATTGTGCTGTCGGAGGCCTGGCAGGCCGCCAGCCGTACCTGAACGGCTGGCTCCCGAGCCAGGTTGCCTGTATATTCACTTAGTCCAGCTAACCACTGTGAAATCATTCACAGGCCTTGGACATAGCAGATGTAAGGTGATTTATTTATATATTTTGACTAATAATCTTAACTTGTCATTTAGTTTTTAAAATTTGATAAACGGGCTGGGAGTTTGAAGAGGGAGCTGTTTGTGTTAAATTTATAACCCTGCTTCCTGGCATTTGGGAGCTGGTTATTGCTTTTGGATTTATTTTTGTGAGGATGGTTTGGATGTGTGCACACGTATGCATGTGTGTGTATGTGTGCATGCATGCGTGCATGTGCGTGCCTGGGTGCATGCATGTGTGTACCTGTGTGTGTGTGTGTGCATTTGTGTGTGCGTTTGTGTGTGTGTGTGTGTGTGTGTGTGTGTGTGTGTGTGTGTACTCTCCTGCTCACCCCCTTCTTGTTTTTCCAAGTTCGTTAGTATGATGTTTCCCAGAACAGTTTTCAGGAATATGGTCTCAACAGAATGTATAGTGTTTTTGCACATTCTTAAACACTAACACAGGAAAACTGAAAAACATGTGAGCGTAGTATTTTATTAGTCCAGTCTTTGTCTTTTCTTATGGTTTACACACAGTGTAAAGGTTTTTGGCATTTTATCAAGTTTGGTTATTTCAAGAGGTAGAATGGAAAACTTAAATTCCCACGTAGATTTCTGTGTCTCCCCAGACAGTACCCTCATGTGGAATCCACTGATGGCCGTGACTCCACGCCCTTTGATGATTTGCTGCCTCTTCCCAGGCTTTTCTTGTCTGTTTCTATGGCCACAGAGAAGTGGACGGAAAGCCGTGAGGTGGTGTTTGGCTGTTTCCTGTGACTGCTGCAATTGCCCGGGGATAATATGAGTAATACGGTTGGCTGCTCATTTTGACTGAATGCACAGTTGACTGACTTGTTTCCTGTGAGCCTCTCTGCCCACGCTGACATACGTCCATGTGGCTTGGATTAAACAACGCGTACAGGCAAAGAAAGTCAGGGATGTGGGAATTATTTGGATAATTCAGATCAAAAACTACTTTTCCATGACATATGTTCAGGGGAAAGATGGCTTTATATTTGGGGAGACTTATCTAGATCAGAGTTTGGCAAATTTCCTATAAAGTGCTGGAGAACAAGTATCCCAGAGTGTGTAGACCATACAGTCTCCGCTGCAACTGTGCGCCTTTTTGTGATATCACAAAAACAGCCTTCGAAAATACCCAGGAGGACGTGCAAGTTGTCTCAATAAAAATTTATTTGTGGGCTGGGGGGAGACCTCAGTTGATCAGTGCTCACTCTGCAAGCAGCGTGGACCTGAGGGGATCCCTAGAACTCAAACAAGAAAAACAGATGCTCTTATAGTCCCAGCAGTGGGTGCACAGAACCAGCAGGGTCCCTGCAGCCTGCCAACTAGCTAGCCTAGGCTAACAACTAAAAAATAAATAAATAAATAAATAAAGTGCTTGGCACCTGGGGAATGATATTCAAGTTGACCTCTGTCCTCCACACATATCCGTACATGTGGGTAGTTCTCTCTCTTGACTTTGGCAACCTATTTATAAAAAAGATGGCGGTTCCAGACGTGGCCTGTGGCTTTGGTTTACCAACCTTTGATGCAGTCCTCTTCCTCTTTTTACCTATGAGCAAATGGACCCATAGTGGGGTAAAGTAAGGCACGCTAAATGACCCAGACAGTGATATGAAGTGAAGAGCCTTCATCTGCGGCTGCCAGATGCCAGTTCCCTCACCTAGACACCTTCCTTTAGTGACACCATGGGTGTATTCATTGTTTAAGTTGTATCAACCAGGCCAGCTAGTGAGTAACCCACTTTCTGGGAGTGGCGAGTGTGTGTTTGTGTGTGTGTAGCCTATCGGGGTTATTTAAAGTGAATCAAATGTAAGTAAACTGAGATGTCTGCAAGCTACCTGTTTTTCTAATCCACAGTGCTTCATTTGCTCTCGTCTCCTGCCAATCTTTTCAGTTGTTCCGCGCCTTTCTGTGTTCACATGGTGGCGATCCGGGTCCAGGACTGGCTGAGAGTGTTGACAGCCTGTGTCGGGGAGGGCTGTCTCCGAGCTGGAGAATGAAGACGGAGCACCAGTGCATTCTGGAAACAGAAGGAATGAAGTATGGAGTCGGAGGAAGTGAGGAAATGGGGTGTAGGTGGCGTTTGGCTGCACGGCCTTGGTTTGTGTGTTCAGCTGTTGTGGACAGCAACTGCTCTGTCTAAAGCATGAGCCCGAATGCCTCTGCAGGATGATTTCGTGGCACCAGTCAAGAGGATCACTGGCCATCCCCAACAGGTGACAAGAGATGCTGGCAGAGGGGTTGGGGAGGTGAAGTCACTGCTTTCTCCAGGCACACTCCCTGCGGTGAAGACGGCTGATTGGAAGTAGAGAGTCCGGTACCCTCAGTAGACGGAGGCAGAGAAGAGAGCAGAAAAAGAGTCTGCATCCACTCCTTCTTGTGATGTCACACCACCTTTGACCTCCGAGAACCACCTCCCAGACACCCCGTTTATTTTGCTTTAGCTATTTTTAGGTGTGGGGGGTGACAGGCACAGTCAAGTGGTCCTGCCTGTCTTCTCTTACTGCCTCCTTGGTAAAAGTGTCTGTCTTTAAATGTCAAGTTGTATATAGAATCGATATTTATGTAGAAAATCTGGTTCTTTTTAACAAAATGGATGGAGCTGTATTTCTCTTATACTCATGACATTCCTAAGAGAAGTGAAGGTTACCTTTCAATGTCTTCTTAGGAAGGAATGTAATTCTACCCAGCACTTCTTGAGTCTGTGTCTCCACACTCCCAGGATCCACTTTCCCCCATCCCTGTCCCCTCTCTAAGCAGCCACGGTTGCTAGCTTGTGACTTTGTCATTGGAAAAATACTAAGAGCAAATAATAAAATTTCTACAGACTTAAGCCTCGATAGCAGTGTCCATCGGCCATGTGAGAGGAGGACTAACTCTGTAAGGATGTTTGCTAGGCTGTTCGTTAGCTCACGTGACTGGCCTCTGATAAAATGAAGCAGAAGTCACGACTGCTTTCATAGCACAGCGTCAAGCAGGGAGCTAGAAGTGAATACAGTCAGTGTCCACAAACAAGCTATAAATCTCAGGGCAGAAAAATTCCGTTTGATATATTACGTTTCTGAATGAGGCACTAACAGCACAGTCTTGATAAACAACGCGTGTCTACGAGTCCACTTGACTGTGCACAATAATCCAAGTGGAAATGGAGACAGAGTTCCTTGGGAAAGAAAACTGTAGCCACTTTGATCCTTAGTAGTCAGGATATTCTTTTGTAACTAACAGAAAGTTCACAATGTTCAACTTTGTTATGTACAGACACCCATAGAGCTATCAGGATTTACAGTATTTCTAGCCTTCTAGAAAGTTCCCTCCTGTCTCCTCTGAGTGAATGTCTCCACCAAAGGCAACCACTGTTCTGAACTTTGTCTCCATAGATTAGTCTCGTCTACTTTAAAGCTCCATATAAATGGAACCATACACCGTATTCTCTTTCAGGGTTGGGCTTCTCACACTCCACAGTATTTCTTTGAATGTTAGCCATGTTGGCGATGTTCACAATTTATTTAACCACGTTGTTGCTGATAGAAATTCAGAATGTTTCCAGCTTGGGGTTACTATACGTGAGGTATTGAAGTGTCCTTATAGATATCTGTGAGTTCCCAGTACACTCTTTTGTGAACATACACGGGTGTGTTATAGAATAGGTGTGTGCTTAGCTCTGGTAGACTTCCTGGCTCTGGAGCTTTGCCACCTTGGTTGGTAACTGCCAGTCAGCTCCAGGTGCCATGGTGAATTACTGCAGACAGAGGAACTTAATCTATATTGGTGGAGTCGTGGATGGAATTGGTCCAAGATCAAGATGCTGGCAGACTTGGTTTCTGAAGAAAGCTTTGTTTCTGGTTAAGGACAGCTGCCTTCCTGATCTCACACCTCTTGGCTTTTCCTCTGCTAGGCATAGAGATTCCTAGTGTCTGTTCCTCTTAAAGGCTAGTACTTTTGTTGAATTCAAAAAGGTCCCCACCCTTTTGAATTTACAGAACCCATTTCCAAATACTTACTGATCCATCTCCAAATACCAGCACACGGGAAGTTAGGGCTTTAATTTACAACCTTGAGGCAACAGCCAGTTCATAAGAGTGGTCTTTAATATTTCATTGAGGTTGTAATCTGGGTATCACTGAAGACTAATGATGCCAAACACCTGACTGACCTCTGGGTATCTTTTTGTAAGTGACTGCTCAAGGTTTTGCACCCACAGAGCATCAGAGGGTCATCATTCTCCATGCTGGCTTGTAGGAAAGCTTGATGCATCCTGGATACCGGTCCTTTGGCACACGTGTATTTGAATTACAATCTCTTTTCTCTCTACGGCTGTTATTAATTCATTTTTTTCTCTCTCCCTCTCCCTTTCTGTCAGAGATCAAGCCCAGGGTCTGACACTTTCTAGGTAGGCAGTCCACCACTGAACTCTACTCCCAGCCCATTAGTTCTCTTAGAGCGTTACTATGATAAATAGACATTCTCAGTGTGAAGGAAGCCCAGTTTTGAAACTTTAGTAGTGAGTGCCTTTTGTGTATTGTTTAGACATTTTTGCTCACACTGTTCATGACAGCATTCTGTGTTTCCTTCTAGACACTCAGGTGTTCTGGCTTGCACATTCGAGTCTATGATTTATCTTTAACTATTTTTTATGTGCTCTGAAAGTTTGCTTCTTTACTTCTAGAGAGAGATCTGTTTGACCCAGCACCACTTAGTTAAAGTGCTCCCCACAGAGCTGCAGTGTGCTTGACTGTGAGTTGCTGACACGTGTGGACTGTTTGGTGAGTTCTCTGTTTTGTGCCATTGGTCCGTGCGTCTTTGTGCTTCCCTCACTGTCTCTAATGTGGTGGCTTTGTATGTCTTTCAAGTGATTACTTATATTGTTCTATTAGTAAATAAAACTTAAGAGTCAGATATCAGGGTAAAAACCTGATTGATCAGAGAAGCAGCAGAGAAGCGATCAGCCACCTCCTCTCTTTTCTCCTTCCTTGATCCAAAAAGGCCCATGTATCTTTCTAAGCCCCTCTCTACTATTTCCTGTGTCTCTTTATGTGTCCAGGGTCCTCCAAAACCTCTATGGCTGATTCTGGTCAGCTAGTAGCTAACTCTGCCCTCTGATTCAAGGTAAACTTTATTGACAATCTCGGATGTGTCAGAGTGCGATCAAAATGTCTTGTCATCTGGTAGTGTACACCCTTTAGTTTGAACTTGGAGGGTTCATTCTATTTTCACATATGTACAAATAGCTTGCCATAAGAAACCTGCTGAATTTTTATTGGGATCATGTTGAATTTATAAGTGAACTTAGGATCTACTATATACTGAGTTCCATACATTGAGTCTTCTAATTTATGAAAGTGGTCTATTCCTTGATTTATTTAGGTCTTTCAAGATTTTTTTCCACAATGCTTTGTAGTTTTTGGTGGTACATCTTTCTCATTTTTATTAGATTTTTTCCTAGAATTTTATGATTTTTGGTACTATTGCTTTAAACATTAAAAAATCATTTTAAACTGTTTTTTAGTAAATATGCAATCATTTGTATGTAAATGATCTTGCTAAGTTACTTTATTTTATTTTTAAAGATTTGCTTCTTTTTATTTTATGTGTACAAGTACTTTGCCTGTATGCACCCTGTATGCCTGGAGCCTGTGGCGGCCAGGAGAGGGCATCAGAGCCCCTGGTTGTGTTGGGAGTCAAACCTGGGTCCTCTGGAAGAGCAACCAGTGTTCCTAACCACTGACCCATCTCTCAAAGCCTTGCTAGGTTACTTTAATTAATTTTATGGTCTGTAGTTTTGTTTCTCTCTGTGTTTAATCATGTACTTTATGAATGATGCTGTTTTACTTTTTTTCCTTTTAAATATTTATTTTTGGCTTTTAAAATTTACTCCTTTTATGTTTTGAAATTCTTTTCAAGGTTTATGTAAATTTTGTTTTTTTTTTTTTTTTTTGTATTTTAGACAGGTTTCTCTGTGTAGCTTTGGAGCCTGTCCTGGATCTTGCTCTGTAGACCAGGCTGGCCTTGAACTCACAGAGATCCTCCTGCCTCTGCCTCCCAAGTGCTGGGATTAAAGGTGTGCGCCGCCGCCGCCGCCGCCGCCGCCGCCGCCGCCGCCGCCGCCGCCGCCGCCGCCGCCACTACCACCACCACTACCCAGCAAGCTTATATTTTTGTTTTGGTTTTGGTTTTTTGAGACAGGGTTTCTCTGTGTAGCTTTGTGCCTTTCCTGGGACTCACTTGGTAGTCCAGGCTGGCCTCGAACTCACAGAGATCCGCCTGACTCTGCCTCCCGAGTGCTGGGATTAAAGTCGTGCGCCGCCACCGCCGCCGCCGCCGCCGCTGCCGCCGCCACCACCACCACCACTCCACATTAATTTTTCTTACATTATTGTACTGACTGGGATGTCTACTATGACATGGAATGAAAGGAATACTCTTCTGAACTGCAAGACAGATTTTGCAGATGTCTTTATCAGATTAAGAGCTTTCTCTGTTATTCCTAGTTTTCTAAGAGTCTTTGTTTTAATCATGAGGAACTGAATCTTGTTAAACTTTTGTGTTTATTGAGATGAATGTATTTTTCTACTTTATTATTTTAATGTGGTGAATGCTGCATTTATAATGTGAGCCCACTTTGCATTCCTGGAGTGAACCCCATTTGCTCATGATGTGCTGTCTTCTGGTGGTATTATTAAATTTGATGTTAATACTTTACTCAGACTTCTTGAATATACAGTTTTACTTTCGCATATCAGGTTCTGATATCAGGGTCTGATATGCTGTTATGTTCCTCATCTTTCCCTGCTCTCTAGGAAGGTTCAGTAAGATTTGACAAGAAAGCTACATAGTATGTGGTTTTCTTTGTGTTTTAAAATAAATAATCAATTTAATTTTCTCTCCTTCTTCCCTCCCTTCCTTCCTGCTTCCTTCCTCCCTCCCTTCCTTCCTTCCTTCCTTCCTTCCTTCCTTCCTTCCTTCCTTCCTTCCTTCCTTCCTTCCTTCCTTCCTTCCCTCTCTCTCCTTCTTTCATAGCCTGTCCAGTCCTGAAAAACTCTTATACAACCCGACCTGACCTTAAGCTTGTGATCCTCCTGCTTCAACCTCCAGAGAGCTGGGATTACAGGAATACTTCTATATGCTAAACTAGTGAAATTGGTTTAATAGACTCAAGACTGTTCAGACTTTCTATTTCTTCATGGGTCAGTTTTTGTAGTGTTTGCAAAATTTCAAATTTCTTGTTAGATAATTCCTCATACTATCTTAATATATTCTTAGTGTCTTCAGGATGTGTAGTGACTTCTGTTTTTAAATCTAGTCTTGCTAGAAATTCATTAGTTTTATTAATCTTTTGAAGTGATCAGCACTTGGATCTGTTGGTTTTTCCTCACTGCATGTTTATTTTATGCTTTGCTAAGTTTGTGATTGCCTTTATTTATAACTCTATGCCTCCCCCTTGGATGTTTATGGTTTCCCCCAGAGCTTCTCTTGGTGAAAATACATTGTCAATCTTCAAATGTTTTTTTTTGAACATATATGCATTTACTTAACGTATCCATTTACATTTTAACCTGTGTGTTTAGCTTTATAAATATTTCTCTAGGCACAGTTTTAGCTACACTTTCTTCTATTTTGATTTCTTTACTGACTTGTGGTGTATTTAAATGTGTTATTTAATTTCCAAACATTTGGTGGTTTTCCATTTATTTTTCTTGTATTGACTTCTCATAAAATAAGTTGAAGATGATATTTTGATCTTAATCTAAAGTTTGTTGAGATTTATTTTATTACCCAGCTTGTAGTTTATTTTCTTAAATGTTTTCTATTCTCTTGGAAAGAACATACATTTTCCAGATGCTGGGTGGAGTATTCTAATTAGGTCATGTTGGTTAATCATGTTGTTCAATTTTATGTGCTTATTGCTGATCTTTTATCTGCATATACTATCAGTTCTTAAGATGGGTGTGTCCAAAACTGTCCTGCCACCCCAGGCCATGTGACTCATACTCCCATGAGCTGTGGTCTATGCTCATTCCTGGGCCTTGATGGACCAGGCATCTTCAAGATGAGCCCATGTGGCCTGTGTAGAAAATTCAGGATGGCGTATGAGTGACAAATTAACCTATGTCAATTGCATAGTTATAGTTAGATTTAAAAATAAACATGTGTGTATACTGCATGTGTGTGTACATGATTGTCTGTGTTCTGTATGATGTATGATTGTAGCTCAGAGGTTGACATAGTATGCCTTCCCATCACCTTAGTTTTTTTGAGACAGGGTCTCTCAGTGACTCTGAAACTCACTGATTGGCTAGGTGGGTTGAACAGTAACTCCAGACATCATCTGTCTCTACCTCCCAGTGCTGGGATTGCAGACCTGAGTTGCTCAGATTTTTTTTTTTTTGTTTAAGTATTTTCATTTATTCTTTGAAAGTTTTATGCCCAGTGTATTTTGATCATATTCTTCCACCATCGCTTCCCTCTGACTTCCGCTAGTGTCTCCCACCCTCTTACCCTCTCCACCTCATATTCTCTTTATATATTTTTAATTTTTTTTTATCAATAACCCCCAATTAATGCTGCCCATATGTGCAAGGGGAAGGTGCCACGCACAGGATCTGGGCAACTGGGGAGAGAGACTCTTCCTCTGTCAGCACCATCCACTGCCAAGACCTCCTCCGCCAAGGTGAGGCCTCAGGGCCTGGCCCTACTCATGCTGGAATCTTGATTGTCTTGCTCTTGTGCCGCCTGTACAGGTGAGCACAGGTGTTGGGAGTCGACGTGTGCAACCGCTGTGCCATGTCCAGAAGTAAGTCTGCATTTCATGGCTCCCTTCCTCACCTCTTGCATTCTCTCCATCCACTCCTCTGAGCCTTGAATGGAGGGAGGTTGGTATAGATGACTCACCCACAGCTGAGCATTGACAGTGACTTATACTTGGTGCCTTTGACCAGCTCTGAGTCTCTGCATTAACCACTCACTGCACGCTACAAAAAGACGCTTCTTCAATCAAAGTTAAAAGCAACACAAATCAATGAGTCTACATATAAATATTTAGAAGACAGTTTGACAGCTTGGCCATTAGGATAACAACAACACGTTCCCTTCTCGGTCATAGGATTTCTCCAGGCCTGGGATTACAGTACCGGGCATGAAAGTCTTCCTGTGGAGCAGGCCTCGTATTCAGTCAGAAACTGGATGGTTACCCTACAACTATCACGTCACTGTTGCTCCAGTGGGCACGCATCACCAGCCAGGTTGACATTACAGTGTCCAGCGCTGGCTAAGACCACTGGCATCCTTTCTTTCTCAGCAGCCTGCATGGTACCTTTGGCACTATAGTAAGCTAGTGAGTGGGGAAAGAGTTTCTGACAGTCTGCATGCAAAACTGGTGATGTCTTCAGCAAAAGATATTTACCATGGAGTTATGGTGGGCAGCCAAGAGCAATGGCAACAGACTGTGTTGTTCTGGTTGCCTCTGGGGCCTCTGGAAGCAGTAACTCGCAGGGAGGTGTCCCATGCCTGATACTGAGAGCTTCATATGAAGACTCACGGATTCTGGGAGCAGCCTTCTCCACCTGTGGAGGGTAACTTCTGTTCAAACTTCATGTCCATGCACACATCCATTTTAACTAGTTTACAGACTAGTGTATTTCTGATTTCTGTAAGGCTTCTTCATTCCATGCCTGACTTTATTTTTTTTTATTTATTTTTGAGATTGTATTTTAATTACAACATTTCTCCCTTCCTTTTCCTTCCTCTAATCCCTCTCATATACCTCTCTCCACTCTCCTTCAAATTCATGGTTCTCTTTTTATCAACTGTTAGTGCATGAATATATGTATTTGTATATACATATACATACATACATATAGACATACACACACAAATACACATTCTCAGAGATAACCTGTTGAACCCATATAATGTTATGTATGTTTTCATGGCTGACCATTTGGCACTGAACAACCAATTTGTATGCTCTTTCCTGGGAGGACCACCTCCCGCTCCCAACTTTACTTAGTTGTCTGTAGTTTTCTTCCCACTATGTTTTATAAGTGGACTTTTAAAATTGAAAATAGGTTTTTTATACAATATATTCTGATTATGTTTTCCCATGCCCCAACTCCTCCAAGATCCTCACTTCCATTCAAATACACATTCTTTCTTTCTTTCTCTTTAGAGTACAGGCATCAATAATAATAAGATAATATAAATAATCAACAATAATAATGATATAAGATAAAATAAAGACAAACTGGAATTAAAACAAACAAACTGAAGAAAAAGAACCAAAGATAAAGCTTAAGAACACATACAAACACAGAAATACACATATTCACACACATAGAAATAGCATAAAAACACAAAACTGGAAACTTTAATATATACACCCAAAGGACCTATAAGGAAAAAAAATACCCCGACAAAGCATTATGAGAAAAAAGAATCTCCAAAAATGTCACTGAGTTAATTTTATATTAGCCATTGTCTTAGTTAGGGTTTCTATTGCTGTGAAGAGACACCATGACCACGGCAACTCTTATAAAGGAAAACATTTATTTGGTCTGGCTTACAGTTCAGAGGTTCAGTTCATTATCATCATGGTGGGCTATGGTGGCATGCAGGCAGACATGGTGCTGGAGAAGGAGCTGAGAGTCCTACATCTTGCAGACAACAGGAAGTAAACTGAGACACTGGGCAGTATCCTGAACATAGGAAACCTCAAAGTCCCCATCTCCTCACAGTGACACACTTCTAACAAGGCCACACCTATTCCAACAAGGCCAAACTCCTAATTGTGCCACTCCCTGTGAGCTTGGAGGGGCAATCACATTTAAACTACCACAGCCATATAGCCTGTAGCTCTTTGTGTAGGGCTGGAGCCTCATGGGCTTTTCCCTGTCCAGGGCATGTTCATTGGTGTCATCCTTCTTCAGCTCACATTTGGGCCGTCATGTTGGTGAGTCTTTATGGGTAGAGCTTCTGATGTTACTAGGAGACACAATCTCACAGCAAAGTCACTGATCCTCTGGCTCTTACAATCTTTCTGCAACTTCCTCAGAACCTTAGGCATGGGAGTATTGTATAGATGTATCCACCAGGACTGGGCTTTCCAACTCTACATACTGGTTGGTTGTGTTTTCTGTAATGGTCTCCGTCTATTGCCAAAAGAACTTTCCTAGATGAGGGGTGAAGTCTACACCTCTCCATGCCACACCTGGCTTTTCATGTGGGTGCTGCAGATTTGAACTCAGGTCTTCCCGCTTGCACTGACAAGCACTTCATTGACTGAAACGTCCCCCAGCTCCAAGTTAAACTTTTTCCTTTGGTCTGTTATTCTTTTTCTTTTCTTTTGTTTTTTTGAGACAGAGTTTCTCTGTGTAGCTTTGGTGCCTGTCCTGGATCTCGCTCTGTAGACCAGGCTGGCCTGGAACTCACAGAGATCCACCTGCCTCTGCCTCCCAAGTGCTGGGATTAAAGGCGTGCGCCACCACTGCCCGGCTTGGTCTGTTTTTCTTAAGTGAGGTCACAAAAATGGCCACTTTCCTCACGCTGTATGACACACACTAACGTCCTGGGCATTGTCCGTGTCTACGGCGTAGAATGGGAATAAGTACAAGAGAGATTCTGGGAACACAGAGGAAGCTCCACCTACCTGAGGAGGTGTCTTTGCCCAGCAAATTCTCAATTGTAAGTGAAGTCAGCACTACCTGAAGGAGGGATGCAAATGTCTCCGGACCCTACTTCTGGTAAAGTCTTCTTTGTTGGCATACGTGCCAACCCAGGCTGTCAGCAGATGCACTGGGTCCACTGAGGGGCTAACAAGTTACCATAGATTTCTTACTTAGTCATAGAGATGAGGTGAGGAGCAATAAAGGCTTGGGAATTCAGAAAGACCTAACCCTACATCCTGTTCTGGCACTTTCTGACTCTACCGCCACCCATCTCCTCTTTAAGACTAGTGTTTTCATCTGTAAAATCTGACCCACAGGGTCACCATTAGAATGAAATGAGCAGAAAGTTCTTAGTGCGGTGTCTGGCCATAGATGTGATCCAAGTAGGCCCCTCCTCTCCCCTGCCCCTCCATGTTTCCCAGTCTCTCAAGTGAAAGAATGGATAATGAGCCCCTTGTTGGTTTAGTGTTAGAGACCGAGTCAGGCTGGCTGAGGAGCCTGGCCCAGAAGACTGGAAGAAGGGAGAGTCAGGGTCTGCTGGTGCAAGGCCTTATAAACACCGTCAGGATTTTCTCACCGAAGAACCCGGGGCCATTCTGAGCTGTATCAGCCTGTGCTCATCACCTTCATTTTATGTTGATCCAGCTGGAAGTCAGCACAGTCAGGAAAAGACATGCCTGGCACATCATTTCTGCTCACATGTGGAAGAGCCCCTCACCAATCAGAAGTCAACCCAAGAATAACTGGACCGGTTTCCTTCTGGACCAACTGGGATCTGTTAGCACTCATCGCTTTCTGAGAGCCGCGGGGAGGCACATCATAGGAAAACATTCCTGCCAGCCACGGAAGGAGGCCTGGTGGGTCAGGCTCAGCAGGGGCTCTGGCAGGAATGGAGGCCTGGACTCAAGCTGTTGGAGGCCACATCCGCAGCCACAACCCAGGCTGGTAGAAGAGAAATGCCGATCTGCAGGCATGGCGGACAGTACCCTGGGCAGATGCGAGCCTACAATGAAAGAAATGGTAGTGCAGAGTGTGAGCCAGGCACACTCCCTGTCAGATTCGTCAACAGTTTCTGGCAGGTACCTTTGACAACATTCTAGAGGCCTCTCTGGCTAATCAGGTAACCAGGCTATGGTTGATCGTGATGTCTAGAGCTGGAAGGGGCTGGTTGACTTTTAGGATTTCTCTCAAAATTTAATTTTTAGAAACGAACTTGTCTACCTACGGGAAAAGTAGAGGGTAGAGAGTTACAAAATGAAAACTGTAACTCCTTCATTTTTCTTTTTAATTATGACAGTATCAAGGGTATGAAAGTTGAGAGGGAGACCCATGTTGCATCCGTCACCTAGCTTCATCCACTATCATCGCTTTACTTATTTATTCCAGAAGCCTCCCCTCCGGTTCCTGCTAATGCGTGTGTGCCTCTGCTTTACAGCCCTCCTCATTAAAGCTTCCTTACACCAGCCAGCCCTGGGCAGAACAGTGACTCATGTGTTCCAGCACATATGAACAGAGCACCTGGTTCCTGGTTGACCACACACACACACACACACACACACACGCACACGCACACGCACACGCACACGCACACGCACACGCACACGCACACGCAATGAAATATTTTCTTTGTTAACATTTATTTACTTATTTTTATGTAGATGTTTTGCCTGCATGCATATCTATGTATCACTTGCATACTCGGTGCCTGTGGGGGCTGGAAGAGGAGGCAGACCCCCTGGGATTTGAGTAACAGACAGTTGTGAGCGGCCATGTGGGTGCTGGGACTCAAACCTGGGTTCTCTGGATGAGCAGTGCTCTTGAGTGCTGCGCCACGGCTCCAGCTCCTCTTAGTACGTTGTATGTGCGTGTTTTACTTCTTCAAACACAATTACAGTTTGCTTAAGGCAGAGTCTCCTTCTTCATTTCCTGTCCGTTTCCCTCCCAACCCTTAGGGCATTTGCCACAGTTAGATCAAGAATAACTTCTTAATCTTTGAATCTTAATTTTATTTCAGGATGGAGGGTATACTGTGCATTTCAAGCAGCGAGGACTTCATTACCACCTTTGGTCCTGAGGCACAGGCTGAGTGGAAATGCTCTCAGCCATCCCGAGCTTCTCTCATTACTCGATGTGTGGCTAGGGGGAAGTAACTCCACTCTGTCACCCTCTCTCCACTCATATGGTATGTGTATGTATGGGAATGGTATGTGTTTTGGGTGTGTTGGGGTATTCAGAGACACGAGTAGATGAACGGGCGCTGTGCCGTGTCCAGCTTCATTTTGTCCCAGTGGGTGCCTGCAGTAATCTTCTCAGGACGGTACATTGTTCAGGGGCTGCTGGAAAAGCGAAGGTTCAACTGTCAAGAGACATCCAGCTTCACATCAGCCCGGTAGTGAGGGAAAGTATGCACAGGGCTTGCTCACATCAGCATAGTCTGTGTGAACTGTCCCCAAGGCCAAGCCAAACTGAGCAGGAAAGACACATCATAAGAGCAAAGACATGAGAAACTGCTCCAAGCAGCCGAGTGATGTTTTCTGACCAAAGTTTCATCATCTTTTTGGCTGGTATCTGCAGACACACCCTAGGTCCCTAGGTCCTCAAAGATGGGAGGAAGAAACAGGACGTGTTTGTTTATTTTGTATACATGAGAGAGGAAGAGAGAGGGAACACACATGCATGCGCCATGTTTAAATGCAACTATTGTATATGCTAAATGGTTGAACGTGGGGAGAGTGCCAGGCTCTGGTTTGACTGGATTTTCTATAGCGTAAGTAAGAGGTACAGAAAGAAGATGGGTTCTTTGATAGATGTCTTCCCTTGGGTTGTGCACAGCTGCCCCCACAGTTGTCCCTCTCTTGCCTAATGAAAGGGTTTTATTCTGCTCACACTCAGAATTGTAGCCTGCTTGTTTTTCTAGAAACTGACATCCAATTCATGAGCCCTAATAAAGAGAATGGACCTCTAAAGAGTTAGGTAATGAGTATGGAAACAAATGATGGCATAAGAGGCAGCAAAGAAACATGGTGCCCAACTCTTTTCTAGACAGATAGTTCAACAAAATAAGGCTATGAGATGAAGCCAGCCTTCTACCTGTTTTTGTCAATAAAGTTTTATTGGAACACATTCATTTACATTTTGTCTATAAGTTTTGTGTCCCTATAGTGTGAGAACTGATTTGTTGTGACAAAGATTTAATAGCTAATAAATCTTACAATATAGTTTACCTTTCACTGAAGTATCTGTTTTTGTTTATTGTCAATCACTTGTACCAGCCATATGCCATATACTTTCCTTTCTGGGATTTTGTAAGTCTTTCTCTTTGCTAACTCACCTCTATCGTTCTGAAGATAATGTAAGTGTCATTTCTCCCATGATGCCTTGTTTGGCCTTCAGAAGCTTAGCTAGGTGCCCATTCTTGCTTCAGAAGATGCAGAATTACCCACAAGGATGTGCCCCCACACTGACAACTTTGAACAGTAATTGCCTATGTTAGAATTTGGGTCCTCAGCTAGACCCCAGGCTCCTTGAGGGCAGGAATTTACCCGTTAACTCTGAATTCCAAGCAGCAAGGGTGTAATATTTAGATTTAAGCTTGATAACTTCATGGCAAGGTTTACTGATAGTAAGCCAATCAATAAATGAAAGTTGGTAATATTATCTGGGTGAGGTGATCTGAATTTCCAGATATACCTCAAACCACCAATTCCATTTTCTATTCCCCTGAGATGTGAAAATCTTCACCATCATGTTTTCACGCCATGAAGTTTTTACCTCTGTCCTCACAAACTTGTTTTGGCTCTTTGCGTGGTCATTTCCAGCAGGCCCTGCCCCTCACGTTTCTCGCAAGCCGTCGGAACTTTCTGTGCGTTTCTGCCACTACCCTTTCATTACCACAGATGCACGCTTACGACTTAGCCTCACAGGCATTTCCTCCGCACTCTCTTCCACTCTCTGTCTGAGGCAAGGAAAAAAAGCTCCCTAGGAGAAATTATGTAACTCTAGAAATAGCAGCCAGCACTTGAGACATCCCGTGACAGCAAAAAGCCAAATTCCAGATGTGGGATTTTGATTCTCCAACCGAGTGTGTGCAGAGGAGGAGGGATTGGAGTCTAGTCAGGAACTCCTTAGACGTTTACCAGTTGCCCTGTCCACAAAGCAGAACTCCAGATAGGCGCGGAGAGGGGCTTTGGGGCCCAGGCCCCGGGACTGGTACCTCTGGTCCATTTGCTCAGAAGAGAGTCCACTGGTGGACTTTCTCAGGCTTGGCCCAGGTTCTCAGTAAACGCTTACCCCAGAACTTCTCAAGTAGGGTGATCAGCACAAGGTGTTTGGAGTTTCTTTTTAAGAAAAGTATCTATTTTTCTTTGTGGTCTTCTGGGTATGTCGAGTAAGTAACTTACTTTATATGAAGTCGCTGCTCATTGTCCTGGCTTAGTTTCATCATAGTTGGGATTTTTCACACCATACCCAGGCATGCTTTCAAGTTGTGTCAGGAAGTAAACAACCAAAGCTCCTAAATAACATTCATCAATATTTAGTGTACACAGACATGTGAGGGTTTCTAAAGGAAAAGAAGGAGACCCAAGGCTGGAGAGAATAGAGTAAGTTATTGAAAGCAGCCACTGAGAAGCACAACTGAGTTGTTGAAGCTTTCAAAAGAACTGTGTTCTGTCCCCAGTGGAACAGCAAGGAAAACAGCTCTGGATTGCAGCGAAATTTGGATCAAGTGTCCCGCAGTGACCGGGGGAAGAAATAGTTGCATTTAAGAGACACTGAGTCATGGAGGGAAGGACACTAATTCTGGAATCAATCAATGGGCTAACACAGAACTGCTCTGCTCAGGCCATGTAATTTCCCTGCCTTCCCTTTCAGCAGGAGACCCACACTATCCCCTGCGTCTGGAAGAGAAAGTTCCCTGTAGTTCATGTCAAGAGACTCGAAATCCCCATGACCAGGGCTCATTAGAAAGGATGCGGGGGCAGGAAAGGTGGGCGCATTGAGGAAAGGTCCCTGACTTTGTCAGAGCAGTCACCCCGGATTTGCTAGTAGCTACCACAGAGGATTTTTGAGAAGGACCAACATTCTAAAGCTTTGCACGAAGCCTTTGGGGACCCCTGGCTGCCCCCTGACTGTACAGAGTGGAATATTCTTGCTCATATATTTTCTGCCCAGGTTTATTAGGGTATTTCTGACACCCCTTTGTCAATTCTCCCTTTCTCAGCCTCAGCACTGCTGCCCTTGGGGCAGAATGACCCAGTCCCAGGGCCCAGTCCTGGGCTCTGAGATGTTTAGTACCCTCCCTGGCCATCACCCAGTGGGTGACAGTGGCCCCCTGTCTTAGTGCTTTGGGCTGCTGTGTAAGAAAACACCAGCATCAGGCTCATGAGCAACACCTTAGTTTCTCACATTTCTAGAGGCTTTGGCGTCCAAGGTCAAGTTTCCTGCAGCCTGGAAAGGACCAATATCTCTCTCTCTCTCTCTCTCTCTCTCTCTCTCTCTCTCTCTCTCTCTCTCTCGATCCCTCTGGTTTCCTTTAGTTTTTCATTTTGGTCCTTGTAGTACTGGAGATTGAACTCAAGGCCTTGTGCCTGACAGACAAGGACTCTCCCACTGAATGACATTCTCAGCCCATCTTTAGCTCATACATTTTGAGAAAGGGCTTTGCTAATTTGTCCAGGCTGGCCTAGAAACTTGCTCCCCTCCTGTCTTGGTCTCCTGTGCACCTGGTGTTACGAATGTGTGCTACCGAAGCTGGTCAGGCCTCTTATAAAGTGAACTCAAGTAGGAGGGCTCTAGCCATGTAACCCGATTATCTCCCAAGACCTGGCTTCCTCACATATCACCTAAGGAGGGAAAAGGTCAATCCGACTTTTGAAGAGATATAAACATTTACACTATATTTATATTTATATAAGGGCACATTCCCAGTCTCAGACACTAAAGTAAAAAAATGTCTCCAGACATCACCAAATGTTCCTGCATGGGGGCAAAAAGAAGCCCTGGTTGAAAACCCCTGGTTCACATGATGGAGTATCATAGCCCAATGTTTGGTCTCGTCTTCCTTCTCCCTGCCACTGAGGCAGGCTGGTCTCCAACCTCTCAGGTACACACTCATCCAGGTCCTCTATACTCCTTGCTCAGGGGTCTTTCTCCTCTAGAAATGCCATGGAGGAACACGAGGGACTATGCAAAACGGAAATCTATGCACTGAAAGTGTTTTCCTTTGGTGACTTTAAAACAACATTACGGCAGCCTTGTCCTGGATTTGTGTTCAAAATCCTCACGCATAGTAGCATTCAAGTTCATGTGCGCAGAGTATCTGTGTGGCATAGCTGTTCCATTTGATTACCCCGTTTTGGAGTTTGGGACTCAAAGCACACATGTGAAGTGGAGAGGATGGAATTCCCTGGTCTCTATTTCCAGTAAGTCCTCTGAGACTCTGCAAGTAGCCCCTCAATGCTGACACTGTTCAAACATTTAAAGCCTGTGCTCAGATGGACAAAGGTGACTTACAGCATCCACCCACCCTCAACATTCAAGCTCAGAAGAAAACCAATCGGCTATATGACTGCCCTGTAAGGACTCAGCCTGGGCAACTGGAGCTCAGTGTCAAGTGGGATGCAGGAAGGCATCTTCAGTAGCACTCATGATAAGACTATTAAAGGAGTCATTAGAGTGTGTGTGTGTGGGGGGGATAGAGAAGGGCAGCAACTTTCTGGTTAGCTGACTTGAGTGGCAAGAGCTCTGTTCTGTCCCTGTGCATTTGAATGGATATATCTTACTTAAGTAATGATAATATTTGAGAATAGAACACTGACTGTCCCAGGAATTGGCTCATAACAGAACAACCCCTAAGAACACATCAAGATAGGAAGAAGTCACTTTGTCCTTGTCTTAGGGTTTCTATTGCTATGAAGAGACACCATGACCATGACAACTCTTATAAAGGAGAGCATTTAACTGGGGCTGGCTTATAGTTCAGAGGTTTAGTCTGTTATTGTCATGGTGGGAAGCATGCAGGCAGACATGGTGCTGGAGAAGGAGCTGAGAGTTCTATATCTGGATTGGCAGGCAGCAGGAAGAGAGAGTCCCCTACTGGGCTTGGCTTGAGCTTCTGAAACCTCAAAGCCCACCTCTAACGACACACTTCCTCCAAAAAGACCACAGCTACTCCAACAAGGCCATAGGTCTTAATTCTTCCAAACAATGTCCTTCCCAATGCGGGAGGTGTTTTAATTCAAGCCACCATAGCCACTTACCAGAAACCATTAGGCTCTACTAATGGATGGCTCTACTAACTTCCTAGCAGAATTACAGTACACACATGGTCACATGTACACCCACACTAGCAGAGACTGACTACTTTATTGCCTCCCATGAATAATGCAGTACCTGGTGTGGGCAAGCATCTTACTTAGCATTATTCTGTGTAATTTGTTAGTGGTTAGGTAGCTTTTGGTTCTGAAAAGGTTAGAAATATGACAATTATGACAATTATGTATATTGACAAAAGAGATTGGAAATACATGTGAGTGCGTATGACAATGACGACAATTATGTGTATTGACAAATAATGAGAAATAATGAGAAATGGTTGCTCAGTAGAAGCAGCTTAAAGGAGGCTTAATGGCCAATTATATATGTCAATTTGATCGAGCCGCAGTGTCCAGATATTTGGTTTGATACTAGTCTGGATATTTTTATGAGGGTGTTTTTGAATAATACCAACTTCTATATCATTATGCATTCTGAATAAAGAAGGTCACCCTTCTTAATGTGGGTGGGCCTTACCCAATCAGCTGGACCTGCACAGAGCTGCACACTGATTTCCTGTGAACAAAGGGAATTCTGCAGGCGATGGCCTTTGGAGCGTACTACGGCGTGGCTCTTTCAGCCAAGGGGGCCCGCCCTGCAGATTTTGGGCCATCTTCCACAGTCACATGAGCCAAGACTTTCAAATCAGTATCTATTTATTCATATCCTGGTGATTTTCTTTCTTTGTAGAAACCTCATTGACCCATGTCCGAGCACTTTTCCCAATCATTCCAACGCAGCTGGCCCAGGGTGGCCAGAGAACAAATTATCAGCGGGGAGTTATTTTTAAAAGATCTCTGGGTGATTTGCATGTGACTCTGCTGGAGCTTCACTGTCTCCTCTCATAAAACAGGCCCTGCTTCACATCACCTCACCAACCCTGCCTTCACATGGCTAAGTGACTGTAGGCACACAGCAGTATAGTATTCTATGTAGATAAGTACAGTCCAGACTGCTGTTGAGGGTGGGCAGGCCGAAGATGTCTCATGCAAGGAGGCACAGAAAGACATGTTTCCCCTTTTCTAGGTGTGTGTGTGTGAGTGTGTGTGTGTGTGTGTGTGTGTGTGTGTGTGTGTGTGTGTGTGATGCATCTTCTGTTTCTGTGACAATCATGTTGTATGAAACACAACTCTGGAAATAGGGTGCTACTCCCTACCCCCCAACCAGCCTTTGACACTAACCTTTGGCTTTTCTTTTTGGACAAACAACCCAGTCTCAGCAGTTTGCCTTGTGTGGCCCAGAGCCCCGATTCTGACCTGAGTTCAGCACAGCAAGGGCCTAGTTAGGATGGGTGGGACCCTGGATAGTAAAGATTCGGATCTCTGTGTAGGGGACTCTCTGGGACTTTAGATGAAGTCACGGGTCACTCAGGAGATGTTGGCAAAACAAATTGATACCGCTGCTGAGTAAGGACCAGGAGACATATTTGATTGATTTTCATGCTTGGCACAGAGGCAAATTCTTGCCTGAGGCTAGTGGCTGGAGCTCATGTGTGGATGAAAGTGATCCCTTCCGGCCACCGTGGGCAGTGTGGTGGTGATGGCGCATTACTTTAAGCCATTCTGTTCCTGGCAGGTATCAGAGTGCCTGGCTATGAAGTGGGCTCCCCCATGCAGTTCATTCTGGGATACCCGAGAGGACTATGGAATACTATTTTTCCTGTACTCTGTCATTCTGAGTGAAATGTATTCTGGATATTTAAAACGCATGTCCTGTAATTTATGGCAACATAAACAAAATCAGAGCAGCCTAGACTGAAACTACAAAGACGGAGGAGATGGCAGAGACACTCGGGCATGGCTAATGCAGTTAGCAGCATCCATCTCGGCTTACACAGCATTCATCTCGGCTTGCACATTTCGCTTGCATCCAAGTAGTGAAAACAGTTGGCTTTGCTTCTATCCTACCTTGGAAGAGGACATTCTGAAAAAAATTGCTTTAGATTTACTTGCTTTTATTTTATGTATATGAGTGTTTTGCCTGCATGCGTGTGTACACCATGTGTGGGCAGTGCCCCTGGAGTCCCAAAGAGGGCATCAGATCCCCATGAACTGGAGTTATGGTCAGAGGACATTTTTAATAGCTCAAAGAAAGTGCTTCACTTGAAAGCATTGAAGATGACAAAACCTATATGCAAACATATTCAGAAATTTATATTAGATAGGCTAACTTTCCCTTACCCAGGAAAATAAGCTATTTAGATGGTATTTAATAGAAATCACAGTACAATCTTAAAATTTCTGATCAACTAATTTCTTCTTATACTTATGGTCTGCCTCTGGGTTAGGCTTTGTGCTAATCCCTGGACAGATACAATGCCTGACTGAATCGGGCTTATATGGAAATGCCATACAGGGTAACGATTAATATGGCATACAAGTTCTACTCTATGACAGAGGTCTAATATGTACATAAAACACTCCAAGATTCAAGTTCCCATAGGTAAAATAGAGATGATGAAGGTGATGACTGTGTTGGGCAGCTTTCCAGCGCTATGGAAAATACCTGTGATAAATCAGCATCAAGGGGGAAAGGTTTTGGTGCACAGGTTTGGAGGTTTCAGTGGGTGATGATTTGGATCTGTGGTTAGGCCTATGATGAGGCAGCAGCATCTCCTGGCGGAAGCATTTGGCTGACTGCACACACCTGGTGGTAGGAGAGTGGGTAAGCATTGGCAACAATGGCTGGGTCAGTTACCTTTTCCATGCTCTGACTAAATACCTGAAGGAACCAACTGCTTACGGGGGTGGGGCGGGGCTTCTTCCTCATGGTTTGAGAGGTTTCAGCCCTCAGTGCTTATTTCCTGACTCTGGCCCTGAGATAAGGTGGATCATCATGGCGCAGGTGTGGGCAGTGGAGGAGGCAGCTTACCACATGCCAGACAGGAAGCAGAGAAGAGAGACAGGTCAGAGCTGGGGTCAAGATACTCTCGGAGACTTGCCCCCTCGCCCCCAACAGTGACCTTTCTCCAGCTGGTCCTACCTCCTTGTTTCCAGAACTTAATAGCACCATCATCCAGGAGCCGAGTGTTCAGCACACGAGTGTGTGGAGACATTTTACACTCAAATCATCATCATCATCATCATCATCATCATAATGAGTATGTAATCAGTTTAATCAGCTGGTAGATGTTAGTCCTCAAACAGTTATGGTAGATGCTTTCAGAGACACAGGAGCAAAATTTCATGAAGGTCAGAAGAGGGAGAGAGCAGCCCTAGGAGAGTCTTCTTGGAGACTGGCCTTCCAAATGGATCCGACTACAAAAGGCAGTGTGGCCACACAGCCCTGGCATGCACATGGCCCAGAAACTGGACAATGCGGGGCGCACTGGGGCTCAGAGACAAGGCCAGCTGGCCGAGGGAGGAGGACACATATGAACTGAGATGGAAAATGTAGGCTCTGTCACCAGCACCTTGAGTGCATTCCAAATGTTGATGTTGGGTTCGGTGGGTGGGGAAGCCCCTGAAGGATTCTGAGCTGTGAACGCCATGGTCGGGGCTGTCTTTTCTAGAAGGCTTTCTTTCAGGGGTTACCCAGGGAACGCATAAAATATTGGCAGAGTCACTGGTTCTGGGATTTAGAATGAACTCAGAGCCAGACCACAGTCCAATGTGGATGAGATCTTGGCTCTCAGGCTAAGGATTAGCTCAGACCTGAAAACTCACAGGGGTCAGATTCAGCTGGTCTGGTCCCCACGTCAACAGCAGCGCCAACGATGTACACGTTTTTGAAGTAAACTCTCCCTTCCACTTCCACTCCCTTCCCCTCAGTAACAGGGACAAGGGACTGGCAGAGAGCGACAGCTCATAGCCTACACCTGGGGCAGAGCCAAACTGGGTGTGGCTTTTCCCAAACTTGCCATCAAAAGCTGTAGCATCCTGCATGTCCCCTCCACCAGTTCTAAATGGGGGCAAAGCGTGACTTGGGGACAAGGTTACCCCCTATCTTTTGTGTGCCTTTCATGTGTGAGGCTCAGAGCTCATGGATATGAGCTGTATGGACAGTCTCTGTGCTCTCAGGCTGCAGAGGAATCAGTAACTGGTCAGTTTTGGTGCTTTTATCTGTAAGCCACCGGAAAATTCAACCTTAAGTAATCAAATGGCAATGGAATTTTCTAGTTTGGGGAAGAGGGAGCTGAGGGTGTGGTGGCTTCGGGGATGACCTGTGTTGTGGAGACCAGACATTTAATTCTGTCACGCACGGTGGTTGTTCTGCCCAGACCTGCTCCCCCTGTGCTTGGAGTAGCGCGATGGCCAACGCTCCACACACAGCCTCACCTTCACCCGGCTCGGTGGGGCTGCTTCTGATCCAGGAACCATCTTCAGAAATGCCCATGCAGGTCCCTGGCAAGTCCTACGACCTTGTGAAACTTTCCTCTCTGTGCCCACATTTTTTAATTTGTCAAATTTCTGACAGTAAGTGCTCAGACAGATGTATCGAGAATGTAACCACGGGTGGTTAGCTCACTTCGGCGTTTTCCTGGACCGTCTTCAGGAACCTGCTGGTGAGTCACAGGGTAAATTTAGTGGGTTGTGACTAGCTTCAAAAAAGAGAAACATGCCAGAGCAGGAGTGAAGAACAAATGCCAGTGTACACTGCATGCCGTTAGCAGATGCTGCTTTGTGGAGTTGTTTATTAACTTTTATATGTGTTCACACGGCGCATGACTGTAATAGGAAAGTTGGCCATAGTTCGTGAAGAGAGGTTGGGAAGCATTAGCTTGAGCTAATTAGGGCGAAAGGCTGAGGCAGGAGCCATTCTTCTCACTAGGGCCCCGGGAGAGAAAAGGGGAGATACTGAGGAGAAATATAAATTGCAAACCCTTCTTTAGGATTTACTGCCTGCCAGGCACTGACTGAAGAACTTGTGTGCTCACGTGCGACCCTCACAGTGTCCTCGAGTCAGTCATCCGTAGCCACCCAGTTTTGGAGAATTAAACCGTGGGAGTAGGAGAGCAGCCGAGTGACCGAGGCAAAGCCACACAGCTGGTGGTGACAGGCTGAGTTCCGACCCCAGCAGCCTGGCTCCAGAGCCCACAGCTTCCCAACCGAAAAGTGAAACTCTGCCTTCCGCACTCACAACACGGATTTAGAGTGTTTAGTGTGCTGCGAGGTATCCACAAGCCCTCCCCAAACTAGGAACGTTATTTTGGAAACGTGCGGTCATGAACTAGGCTTCTCTGATGTCTTCTCTAGACCAAGGTCCGGCAGACCAGCTCACAAAGGGAAGGGAGTGTTTATTTACTGTTCCTTGACTTATGCTTAGCAAAGGAGAGACAACTAGGCCGCAGCCTGCTCAGTTTGGGCCGCTGTGACGAAGTTCGCGAGACTAGGTGACTTACGAGCAACGGTTTCGGTCAGTTTTCTGTTACTGTAATGGGTACCCAGGGCAATCAACTTAGGAAGAGAACAGGATCCTTTTGGCTCACAGTAGGGCAGATCCTAGTCCATAACGTGCTGTCCCTGTTGCTCTGGACATGTGATGGCACAACACACCGTACTGGGCTGTTTGCTGGGACACAGCCGCTCACCTCATCTTGTGTGTGGAAGAGAGGAAGAGGGCTGCAGTCTCCTTATTCCCTTTGAACTCGTGTCTCCAGCGATCTGAAACCTTATAGGAGGCAACACATCTTAAAGGTTCTTCCAGCTCCCAGTGGTCACTCGAGCCTTTGGGAGACATGCAAGTTTCAACCCTAGCAACAACAAATAATGAACGTCCCACAGTTCTGGAGGCTGGAAGCCCAAGCTAAGGAGTCAGCGTGGTTGGGCTCGGGTGAGGGTCCCTTCTTGGTTGTAGATGGATGACTTCTCCTTGTAGCCTCGTGTGCCCAACAGAAAGCAGGTGAACTCCACTGGACTTTTGTTCAGGAGGCCCCCATCCACCCAAAGGTTCCACCCGACAGTCAGGGGTTAACATTTCAACAGATGAAGTTTGGGGAGATGTAAACAACGAATCCACTCTGTCATGTTATCCTTGAAAGAGCTCGTGAGACACTGTCGCCTTTCTAAGGGGTGTGAGTGAGTGAGTGGGGGGTGGTGCTGGGCCTGGATGAAGCTGTTTTTCTGTCAAACCCTCTGCTGCTCAAGGCATGCGAAGCATCGGCCTCAGTGCTGTGCATGGGAAACACACAGTAGGAGCATGGGGGAGTATGTGGAAGATCCGGGGTCAGCTTGACATCAGCGCTTCGTAGGCTTCGTGGTCTCCTCCTGGAATAATTGAAAGAGAAGCTAAAAAACTGAAGCATGACCTTTATGTGCCCTGCCGAAAGCAGGAACAACAAAGAAATACCCCAGAGGAGCCTGACCTTATTTTATATGGGGCCATCTTGGTGAGGCTAATGTAATACAGTAGAGGAAGGATTTTTTTTTAAAAAGTCCCAAGAGGACTAATAAAATGGCTTTGAATTTCATTGTGTAGTAGAAAGAGGCACAAATCCAATTAGCCACAAAATGAGACTTTCTCTATCTCTTCCCTGAAGCTGATCCAAAGTCAAGCCGTGCCCGTGCATGTGCTGGGGCTGCCTTTAAGGTCTGCATTGTGAAGAAAGATGGTCTTGTCAAGTTTTCAGACTTTAACTTTCTCCTCTGTAAGATGCAGATGCGAGGGGCCTGCGCTGTGGTTTTGCTGGATGGAGGGATGTGTTCTCAATCCAGCATCGGGCACACAGTGTGATCGATGATGTTGCAGCATGGCCAAAGACAGAGTGACTGTCTCTAGATGACACGGGAAGACTTCCTGTGTGTGTGTGTGTGTGTGTGTGTGTGTGTGTGTGTGCTTGTATGTGTGCATACTTTGATGGATTTGCACAGATAGTAGAAACTGAATGGGCAGGAGGCTGGGTGGCATGCCAGAACATACAAAAAGATCTTGTGGTTTTGTGTGTTCAAGGAATGGCGGGCACTTTCCAATGGGTGAAGCCAGGCTGGTGGCTGGTGACATACAAGGCTAGAAAGTTATTGGGATAGGCAGTGAGCAGGAATGTTCTTTTAGGCAAGGACTTCTGTTGGGCTCACAGAATCTGATAATTGTTGGTACTTTTCTCTGGGCAGAGGCCTTTACACATCTGTTGAGAAGGCTCATTCACTCGTTAAAAGGTCATGTCTTAGGGTTGACATTGGATCTTTTGTGGTGACTACTTGGATTCTCTTCCTCCTGTTCCCATCAGGAGTTTGCTATTCTGGTTGTGGGAGACTGTGAGGGAAAAATACCTGAGAAGTTGGAGTCATTTGTGGAATGGGTGGTTTCTGAATTGGGTGATTTGTGCCATTTTTTTCCTTTCTTACCAGAGTGCTGGCCACTGGACCCAGGATTTCGTGCATTTTGGGGAAGTGGTCTACCATGGAGCTACATCCTCAGCCTCTATAAATTCATTTCAAGTCAATTGTTGGAACCCCTAAATGCCCAGTTCCATAGAAATGATAATTAACATTGGTTGGTAGATCTTGAGGAACGTTCTGGGCTTGGCCAGGACAAAATGTACCTGAGTAATTGTTAACATCTATTAAACAAACAACATAATTATAATTCTAATAACCTTTGTTTTAAAAGGCTGGCGCAATGACTCAGCACTCAAGAGCACTGACTGTTCTTCCAGGAGACTCAGGTTCAATCTCCAGCGCTCACATTGTGGCTCACAACCATTTGGGATCTGATATCTTCTGGTCTCTTGGGGGCACTGCATGAGTGTGTTACACATGCATACAGACAAAACACCCATACACACAAAACAATAACATAATTTAAAAAATAAAAATTAGGCATGTGAGAATGCTGAATAGAGATAATGGAGTGATAATGATTCTCTGTTCTATTCAGAATCTGTATATCCTTTGCTAAATTACGAAATTACCTGGGTACCTCAGATAACTGGAGCATCTGACTACCCCTCCTGGGAGGTCAGTGCGGATAAGGAACCTGAGGCTTTAAGAGGTGATATGTCTGGTCTAGTCACTGGCACCTTCGGGTGAAGCCTTTTCATTTTTAGGAGTTGAGGGTTGTTAAGACAATGAGATCTAGAAGCCATGTGTCTACATTCTTAAATATTCATGGAATGCTCATTTGTCAGTTCTGTTTTCCAAGAAGGGCGCCATGACTCTGGGTCTCGCCACCTTGTTGCGGTATTGGAAACTGGAGAGTAGAAGTCCCGAATATCAAATGTCTTTCCACAGTAAGCCAACTAAGTCAGCATAAGTCACTTCCTTTGAAAAAGATACTGGGTAAGGCAAATTGTTTTGTAGCAGAATATGTATATATGTATAAAATCTCGTAATTTCCAGAAAATGCAGGAGAGAAAGGGCAGAGGAGCAGGGGGAAAGAGAGACCAAGAGAAGAGGAGAAGGGCAGGGAGGTCCAATGTGGCAAGGAAGCAGCCCTTTGCTAATACCAAACCCTGCCCTCAGGATCTCAGAGCTGTTTCTTTTAAGATTTAATACATGGTTAATAAAATATTACTTTTCAAGGGAACAAAATTATACTTTTTAACATGTACAACACCATGTTTTGAAATATGCACTCATTGTAGAATGACTTAATTAAGCTAATGGGCACACACGTCACTCTATGTAATTAATATTTATTTCATTGTTATATGAAAACTTCACCCCTCGTCTACTGGTGATTTTCAAGGAGACAATGCACCATTATTAACCATCTGTTGGGTAATTTAAAGCTTTCATGGATGCTCCTTAAAATGGGGGAACTGTGAGTTGGGTTTTTTGTGTGTTTCACGAGCTCAAACACTTAGCTATTATATTGCATTTGTGAAGTATTTGATGAGTTTGTGAAAAGACGATTTAGGACAATTTAAATGCTTTGAGCCAATAGCAGGCTGAATCCGTGCCTCTCTTCTCTGCCCACTTAGCCGTCTCCATATGTACTCTCAGGCCTTGGGGGGACCTGCCCCCACCAATGACATTGCAGCATCCCCAGAGATTCCCTTCTATTCCATTCCAGGATGCATTGTCACTGGGATTGCTGGCTTTCTTCTCACACCTAGTGTGGTAAGTCCTATGGAGCACATCCCTTGGCTGTGCCAAGAAGAGAGGTAGCATTGTAACCACCTCATCTTGGGGAAAAAAGCATTTGCAATTTTTTTAAATTAAATTTGTCCTTTGACAATTCCATGCATGTGTGTAATTCATTTTGATCCCTCTCACTCTTTCTCTCTTCTTTCTCCCACCCTGCTGTCTTCCCCACTTTCCCATAATTCCCTTTCCCACATTCATATCTTTTTGTTTTAGTTTGTTAAGTGACCACTGACTTAAGCCAGAGCACAGGTTTGGACCTATGCACTGGCGCCTGCTAGGCTCACCATTGGGCACACAGCTGAAGACATCAGCTGTCTGTCCCCTAAAATACATTAGTAGCTGATACTTCATCATGGAGGGATAGAGCCCCATGAACCCCTTCTTGATCCATGATTGACTGCTTACAGGCCCAGTGCGGTCAATGGTGGATGCTGTGAGATCCTCTTTACATATGTTGTGCCCTGAAGATAATATTTGATGGATCCTTTTCCCACCCTCCAGCTTTTACACTCACGGTCCATGTAGATGCTATGCAGGCTCCTGGGGAGAAAAGGCATCAGTTACCCAGCTGTGAAACCTAGGAACTGCAATGCCAATCTGCCAGGCAAGTGCCTTAGTACTGCAGTAGTGGTACAGTTGTTATGTGGCTAACAACTGCTTTCATATTGTATTTGAGGCCTGATCTATAGAAAAGAATACATGCCTGATGCTGTAAACACAGTCAAAAATTTGTGGCTAGGGATGTCACCGGCCCTGGGCGGTGGTAGGGTTGTTGTTGTTGGGGGAATCTTCCTGCTGTTGTTTAGCTAAGTTAAATTGAAACCAAACTACATTCTAAATATTTACATTTTTACCGATAGACAAATGCTACTCTTAGCATTAATCAGAGAAGTTTCTCTTTGCGCTAAACAGAAGTGAATGCATGGCCACTTAAGATGCCAAAAATCAGTGACAACTTCCAATTTTAACAGCCAGAGGGCAGAATGCTTTGGTCCTCACTCCAGGTTTCCCTTGGAACTTACTTTCCTTCTCTAGTACACTTAAGCCCCATTATTCCCAGTGTATTTATTTGTAAGATGGGTCTAATTCTGTCCTTGAAAAGCCTTTGGGAAGCTTGTCAGTGGCAGGGTAAGGCTCATGGTGCTTAAGGATAGTGTTAAAATTTTAAAAGTGATTTATCTTGACCCTGGGGCCAAATGGCACAGGCTGCAAATGTGATAAATCTAGCAAATAAGTAAACAAATAAATAAATAAACATAAATGCCTTGGAGGAGGCGACTGGCCAATAGGCAGGCGGGCAGTTGGCGTTTAGTTTTACAAGAACAGCTGTGAATCCCACATGCTCAGGACAGTGAGAACAGTTTCATTTCCTCCCTAGACCAGCTTGTCTAGGTGTGGAACAGGCTTGGGACTGGAGCTGTGAATGTGCTCCCCCAAGACAATGACATCATGGAGACTGAGACAGCTGGGGATGGGTATTTCTTTCTTCCTATGCTGTGTGGGCTTGTAAAGCCAGGAACCATAGCTACCGCAGTTCTTTGCAGAGGCTTTATTTTATTTTATTTTTGTACACACTGAACATTTATGAAGTAAGCCAATGGAAGATGTCTTGTTCATTGCCATGCACACTGAAACTCCTGACACTTATGTGTCAAAGCTAGTGTGCAAGCTCGTGTCGGCAGACAGGTCTGTCTTTGGCACTCTTGCAAGCCAGAGGGGAGGTCGAAGTGGAGTTTTTTTTGGAATGACCTGTTGTCATCACAGTGAGAGTGAGCGCAAGCAGGGAAACCGTTTCCTTTTTTTACATCCTCTTGTGTGAGCCACCACCAGAAGGCGTGGTCCAGCTTTATCAGTTAATGTTGACCAGGGAAAGGATGTCCCATGCCCCAGTGAATAACCTCCCGCCCATGCTGGTGCAGGCAACCCTATTAAAGCCCACATGCAAAAGACAGAAAACTAGGAATGGGATTTGCTGAAAAGAAGGTTTCAGTGGGAAAAGGATGGGGGGTTGGTTAGGCGTGGTAATAAGGGGTGAGGACTAAAATTCATTATATAAATGCATGAAACTGCCAAAGACTGTTTTAAAAATGAAAAACGAATGGCTTCCTAGAGAAGGGAAGATTTGCAATGGAGCTTAAAGAATGCTTGCCATGTAGCCCAACTGAGAGGAAGACGGGTGGAAGCCTGTGTCCAACACACGGCTGAGGAAACAAGTGGGATTTTCTCTGGAGCTCCTGTGGGTCACTGAGGGGTGAAAGGAAGAAGCAGCAACTGCTTTGGGGTGAGAGCTGCGAGCCTGGCCAGATACGGGCATCGAAGTGGGGTCACAAAGTCCCTGAGGAGTGAGTGAGTTTGCAATCCAATCCAAAAGTGGTTGGTTACACCCATAACTGTCATGCCATTGGTGCATGATTGGGCATGTCTTGCCAGGCCAGTTGCTACTGTAGCTGGCAGGGCTCAAATTTAGGTAACACTGTGGATGACTTCCTCTCCCAACAACCTTTTGGCAATATGAAAGCTAGGTAGCAGGGAGGAAGTTTTGGAAGCTTCTTGACAAGCCCAGAACATAGCTTTGTCTTTTTTCCTTACTGGAGCTAATTACTTTCAACTGTGTGCTAATATACTTTTAAGGTTATCTTATTCTCTTGATATTCCTGTCTGCTCCTGTGGGAGAATTCTGTTACAGTCATTTTTGGCTTTGTGTGTGTTGCTTGATAAAGAAATTTAGTAACTACAAGCTAATTGTGTAAATACTGTTAACATCTTGAAACTTACAGCTCTTTGATCGTTTTGGGGTGTGTGTGTGTGTGTGTGTGTGTGTGTGTGTGTGTGTGTGTGTGTGTGTATGTGCTTGATAGTGTGGTGATGCTTGCCTGACTGTGGAAGCCAAGTGGTCAATGTTGAGTATCTTTCCTTGATTGCTCTCCATATGTGGAAAGTTCATAGATTCTTCTAGATCGTCTGGTCTATGAGCTGCAGGGATATGCCTATTTCCAACCCCTAGTGCTGAGTTACAAGTAGACCCCACTATGCTTGGTTCCTTTACAGAGGTTCTGGGGAACTGAACCCAAGTCCTTATGCCTGTGCAGAAGGCATTCTTCTGACTGACTCTCCAGTCTTATATCCTTTTTAACAACTAGAAAAATGTGCCTCTGGGTGCAAATTTCAGTTATCAGTATCACCATAGGCATCCTATTGACCATGGACACTAAAAATTTGCCAGTTTTATTCTTTACCTTTTTTTCTTTTTCAGGAATGCTGATAAAAAATAGACATGCTGTAAACATTGTTTTATCTTTTGAGTTTGAAAAGATTGGAGAGAGGAATGCCTGGGCCTATATCTTCCCTCATGCCCTGCCGAGTGGTAGAAAGGTGATAAGGAATGAGCCGGCTTCTGAGGCCTGTAATCCCTTCTCCACCACTGCTTAACCATGCAGCCTTGACCAAGTGACTCAAGGCTTGTGCCTTAATGTCCTTATTTGGGAGAAGGGGACAGGGAGAGCAGATGGGCCTGAGCTCAGTTAATGCTTAGGAAAACCTCATACTGTGAAGTTCATTTGAAGGCTCCCTCCCACCACCACTGACTCTAATCACCATCTCTGACATCCTCCAACTTTGCCGCCATCTGCCCTCAGCTTGAGGATCTGGAGCTGAGGTCCTCTCATAGAAAACAGCAGACTGCTATTTCCCAAGTGTGAAGGCTCTTCTGCCATCCTTCTTCGGCATAACACCAAGAAACTGAATGAGGTTGACCATTTGTCTATCTCTCATGGATGAGGTTGACCATTTGTCTATCTCTCATGGATGAGGTTGACCATTTGTCTATCTCTCATGGATGAGGTTGACCATTTGTCTATCCGTCTTGTTCTTTGTGACTCAGTTGTGCCTCTTGGGGATGGTCAGAGCAGCTGATGTTAATGCAAATCTTCTGGAACCCAACACACCACCAGGGGTAAACACACCATTATTTTATGAATGACCAAGAAAAGAAAAGGAGCTGCCACACTTAACATGTGATGTACCATTGAGAGCAAGGTACAATCGTATTTTAGAGCAATTAGTTGTGAAAAACGAGCATGTTTAACTGATCCAGGCATCACTTCTGCTCTTCTGAGCCTTGTATAGTACATGCGAGTTTCCAGCGCCCCCCCCCTTTCCACAGCCTCCTCTGCAGACCTAGTGCCACCGAGCACCCTATTCTGATGTGCATCCAGCTGGCCTCATGTGTCTCCAAGGACTTTCATCCTGACAGGGCAGGGTGGAGGTGGGCACAGAGCACAGTGCTGGAGGCTGTCAGCCTTGTGCTTTGGACATGTCAATATCAGCCTCACTTGCCCTGGTTCTCTGTTAAATCTGCATGATAATACGTTTGCCCAGAGGCAGACCAGTCCAGCTCCAGGGAGGCACTTCACAGAGCTTAGATGTTCTGTCCTGCAGAGATACTAGAAGAAAAGGAGCCCAATCCATGTGTATCCTAGCTTCTCTCTGCAGAGTTCATCTTGTGATTGCCAATGGCGTCTGGTCAGTCTCCTTATATAATACAGACAGGGGCCATTTTTACTTGGGGTTTTCTAATGTGGGCAAAATTAAGCTTCATCGAGTGTCACTTTCAATGTGATAAGTCACTGGATATTCTGGCTTGAGCCAAAGAGCAACATGGTCCTCTACCCACTGCAAGACAGATGTTAAAGGTGGCCAGAAAGTTCAAAGCTATTTGCAGCAAAAGACTTGCTCCTCGCATGTGGGGTGGAATGTTCTCTGTTCTCAGGCCTCCCAACCAACTGCAGACATTTCAGCACCTTTTCTCCTTTGTGAGACTTGGGTTTCAGGCAGGGAGGTAACCAGACCCTTTGCATTTGCTGCAGTGATGCTGTTTTGGGCTCTGGGCTTTGACCTCACAAGTCATCTGTTCCTCTTGAAGTATTGTCACTCTGTCTGGTCAGATATCTACTATCCAGAATGTCCGAACAACATTGGCAGTGATTTGCTGCTCAAAACATGTCATCATTTCATGTGGCTCCTGCTTTGGGAAGCAGGGGGATTGTTGGATGCCAGCTGTACATGGAGATTAACTTCTTCATTCACATGATGGATTAGAAGGCCCCATGCATTCCCTTGACCCTGGATGGTCATTCAATCCCTCCACAGCCTTTGAGTCTGCTACATATGTTTCTGTGATCTAGCCCTTTATCATGAGTAGAGACTTTGAACTGTTCCTTAGCTCTGAACTAGTAAGCCTATATAGCTGAACATGGTCTATGTGGCTACACATATAGTCAGGACTCTTTTAGCTCCAACCAGCTCCAACCAAAGAGGAATCTATTAACCCACATAACTGAGAAGTCCAGGGACGTATCTAGAATGCCAGGAGCAGGTGGACCTAGAATCTCAGTACAGGTCCTCAGCTCTCTCCCAAGTGTCATCTCCAGAGCTCTAGTCTCTTCCTGTCTTGCCTTCATGTTATAGATAACCTCCTTACAAGTAATGGGAAAGAAAGTTGCCAGCATCCTTAAGTGTACATCCTACCTGACTCCAGAGGAGGGAGCCATTCCCATCTTCTAGTCCTTCTATCGGTCCCAATCAAGCCTGCTTGGGCCTGCTGTCTCTCCCTGGAATGGCCATGAACGACAGCTCCTCTTGACACACGTGCCCCTTTCTGCCCATTTCCATCAGGGTGGGAATCTGACACAGTGATGGCAACCCACTGGGACTGTGAAGACCCACCACCCTTGGTCCCTTCTATCTTTCCAGTCCCTCCCACCCCCTCACTATCAGCTCTTGCCTTCTAAGCAGAAAACCTCCCATTACCCATAGCACCCACTTTCTCTCAGCCTTCACTGGAACACTCTCCTTCTCCACTTGTGGGCATTCTTCCCAGCCTTCAAGGTTTAATTAATGTAGACACACACACACACACACACACACACACACACACAGAGAGAGAGAGAGAGAGAGAGAGAGAGAGAGAGAGAGAGAGAGCGAGCGAGAGCCCAATGAAGGAATCCTGGACTGAGGGCCAGTGTCGAAGTGATGACAACTCCCTAAACATTGACCTTTGTTAACTCTGCAGGGATCCCACCTTTTCATGCATTCGGATGTTCTTCCTATGTATATAGAACAGCTACAGCCCTCTCCCAGACCACTACACATCACACTGGGGAGGAAGACACACGTGTGTTTCATTTTCTTAAGGATGACGTCTAAGGATTTACCTAAGGACCAAAGAATGTCATGAGGTAATTTTCCGAAGTGCAGCCGGTGGTGTGGTGATGATCGATTGGCAGTCTTGCCTCCGCATCCACTAACTGGCTGAGCCTTTGCCGTTCCAACTGGTGACCTTCCACGTTAATAACCTGATGGAATTTTCAAGGAGGCCGAGAAAGCTGCACTGCTTTGTTAGTAAATGGATGGCTGTGAACCACTCCAGGAGAGAGGGCCTATGAACTAACATTTCCCTGAGCCTCAGAATGAAGGAGTTGGTCAGACTGTAGGTATTTTAAAGGTCAACAATGTGGACTCATCCAGGTTGATGGTAACATCCCAAGAAGTAATGCTTTTTGTCCAGAGTTCTCAAAGTGTTTAACTTTTCTTTACTTCAAGACTGACCACATTGCCTTGCGGTTAGTTGTAGATATAATCCCGCCCCCATCCCTGACCCATCAATCCAATATCTTTCAACTGCAAGTAGCAGAAAATAATTCAAATTACTTTAAACAACAACAACAAAAAAATTGGCTTTATTGGCTTAGCAACCAAAATGTTTTGCTGGATCTGGAGGTCTAACAATGCTTCAGATCCAATCTCTCTCCATTTCTCTTTCTTTCCCAGGCTGGTTCTATTATTCAGGCTTGCTAAGACTCGTTAACCTGTGAAGGACAAGTAACTTGCCTTGGGTCCTGATTCTGAGGGGAGAGGGCCCTGAGTTAAGCTGTCTCTGAACCACTCATGAACCACATGGTTCTGGCTGGCTGAGCCTGGTACAGGCTTCCGGGGCTGGGTATTGGGTTAGGTCTGCCTGGACTGCAGAGCCCGGGATTAGGAGAACAGGTCCTCATCTGAGGCGTCAGAGTTGGAAGGCAGAGGGATGAGTGTTAAGCATTTATTCCTCAGCAGGGATAGTGTCATGAGTCTCTTGACTGTCTCAGTTCTGGAAAAGGCTTCCTGTGGTGATTGAGTGGACTGCCAAGTACCCAGAGAGTTAGCTCAATTCCCAGTGGGGTGTCTCTCTCCCGTTGATGATATGTGACTTCTAGAGGGGTTTAAGAGCATGAGTTTTTAACATTTTGTCTATCTACTTAGAGATTATAATTATCAAAATCATTCTAAATCTGCTATTCAAAGTCAGAAATGTCAGCGTTAATGCTTTTGACACCCTTGTACGTCAGCAAATTGGTTGGCACTTTGGCAAATCTTGCCAACAGCTTTATCATGGGCATCCTTTGACTGTCTCAGCCGTGCGTTCCACTCTTTAGCTGCTTTTCCACTCAGCACCTGCTCTGCTTCTGGACCCCCCATGGTGCAGCCTGATGCCCTCCATCAACATGCCTGAGCTTCTGGGTTTTCTCACCTGATTCTACATCTGATGCCCAGCCACTTGGCAGGTTTGGGCTCTGTCAGAAGGGCTATGTGGTGCTAAATGGAAGCCCTGGCTGGCTGGGCTGGGGTACACAGTATTAACCAGTGGCTGTCAGGACATGGCGAAGAACTAGACAGCTACAGTCCGTCTCTCCCCTTCCTCCTTGGGTCTTCTTTCTCCTCGAGGCTCACAGTGAAGCAGGAGCCAACATCTTACACATTTCTTTGCACTGCTCTCACTTGAGTTTGTTGAAAACATTCTAAGACTCAGAGTTCCCTGGGAATTGCACCTCCCAAAGAAAACAGAACTTCATTCCCGCTGCGATTCTGTTTTCTGGGAGACTAAGGCTAACGTGGCATTTTGTTTTGTTTTGTTTTTGTGTGACATTTTCTCTAGAAGTGCTGATAAGACTGTTTCTGTTCTGTTCCCTGTTGGCAAGATGGATAAACTGAGATGATTAAGGACACTTCTTGTTCAAAGTTATTGGCTTCATCACTGAGCCATTTAAACACACAATCCAAGCTTCCTATCTTCTCATTAATAACTCTGGACCTCATGGAAAGTCTGGGTCTGCACATCCAAAGAGCAGAGAATAGTTGGGATAGTTATTCTAATTACTGAAGCCAGCAACCAAATTTAGAATAGCTGTATAACCGAACTCTATGTCACCACCTCACAGGGAACCGCTGGCATGTCTAAGACAAGGGATTGGATTCCTATCATGGTATTAAGTGCTGTTGGTGATAGTGGTGGTGTGTTTTTAAGCAGTTGATTCTAGTTTTTGAGATTTTACATTTTGGGTCAGCTCTTTGCTTTTTAATTAATTATAACAAGAATGATGTTCTAGGAAAGATAGCTGATTCCTCAAAAGAGGACAAGTGGCCCAGTATGGGTGACATAGTCCAGATTTGCCCAGGGGCATGTTATGAGTATGAAGAGAACATTATTCAGTATGTGTACATTTTTGTATTTTGATGTCATTGGTTCTAAAGTGACTCCTTGCTACTGCTTTGTGTTTGCTTAAAATGAATTTAATTTTATAATTTTGAACATCTGTTTTTTTAGATTTAAATTATTTTGGGTTTTTTGTGTATGTTTTGCTTGTATGTATGTATGTATGTATGTATGTATGTATGTATAACATGTGTGTGCCTGGTGCCCTTAGAGGTCAGAAGAGGGTATTGGCTTCCTTGGAACTGGAGTTAGATGATTGTGAGGTGCCATGTGGGTGCTGGGAACTGAACCCAGGTCCTCTGGAAGAACAGGAAGTGCTCTTAACAACTGAGGCATCTTTCCAACTTCTACTTACTAATTTAAGTGCTTTATATTATGTTCAGCTACTAGAAAACCACCATGAAAAGGCAATCTAGTGTGGAAGAAGCCCTGGTGCTGGGCTGAGTCCAACCCAAAGTTAAAAGGAAAGCGTTACGGTTCTTTTTACTTTGTTCTTCAGCGTGGGTGTGGAGGCTGATCCTCGGGGTGGGCAGATTGGGCCTTGTGCTGTGCTGTCCTGCTGTCTTCCTAGAGTTTTGAAAGTCCCACCTAAGAAGTGATGTCGTGGGTAGCTGTTCTAGCTATGACCTTGAAGCACCTCCCCTAGTGAGGTAACAGGTAACTGTTACACCTGCCTATGACCTTTAAGTACATGCCCCTGAGGTGTGGCTGCTGAGTGGGGGACCCTTAAGACCTGGGATGCATGTACACTCTTCTCTCTTTGGTCCCTCATGGTTTTGGATGCTGGGACAGACCAGGCAGGTCTCAGGTGGAAGAACAGCCTGGGACTGTGCCTCACCTTTCCAGGATCCTGAGACAAATTCCTCTAGTCTGTCTTGTGAATTTTCTTTCCCAAATAAATTCCTTTGCCCTTAAAGTGGACTCCGTGGATTTCTCCCATTAAAGCGATGTCTAGCTTTAGCTGCATAGCCACATTCCCACTTTAGGCATCACAGAGCATGTGTGTCTAGAAACGTCCATGCTGACCTAACATGAGCAGCTTCTGCACATGTGAGTCCAAAACATAAATGTCAAAACAGTATGTTTCCTGAGGCCGTTTGAAGGTGTACCTAGTGACCTGTGCAGAAAGCCAAGTAGACACACATTTAAAGTGTCTAAAGTAGGAGAAGCTCTATTTTGTGAGAAGAGAGGAGACTTTTAACCTGTCCTACTACTGGTCACGGACAGCTGGGTGTTAGGCTCCTGGTTGGTTCCTTGTTTGGAGCTTGGTTTGGTTCTCAGTGGCAAACTTCGTGGAAGAAATGGTAGAATGGAAGACATGAATGCAAGCACTTTACCAGGAACTGAGGTGAAGGCCACGTGTGTGTGTGCACACACGCGCGTGCGTGCGTGCGTGCGTGCGTGCGTGCGTGCGTGACCAGAGCCTTGAAAACACAGTTAGTGCTTTGTAGCTGCTGTGAGAGAGGCAGTGACTTGGCCACCGTGTCTGAGGTCAGTCTAAGGAGAGCGGTCCTGTGTTGCAGCATCAGGAGCTCATGGCCTCTGTCATTCCGGCGGTTACTCACTTGCTCGTATCTCACCTTCACATATGCAGCTGTGGAATAACTGGAAAGCAGTCAGGCTCCTATCAGTTCTGGAGAGTTGAGTATTTGAAGTATTTTGACCCAGCGTGTGGAACAAATGACTTCAGGATGGTCTAGATTCTTCTTCCCTGACTCATTCTCTCCAGAGTCTCAGGAGAAACCTGGAGCTCCTAAAAAGCCCTCAGTTCACAGGGAAGATGAAGAGGTTCCAGAAACGAATAAGAACTGGCAGCTTAGTGTTGTGAACCTGTCAACGCCTCGCGCTGGAGAAACAAATGGTCGAAGGACAAGAAAACAGAGATCTGGAGCTCGGAGTAACATTTTAAAACCAAGAACTTCTGCCAAAGGCTCGTTAGCATCCCCTGCTTTTAAAATAACAAGATTGCAATAAAGACACCGTGGAATCCAAATACATTCATTTTCAGTGTACAAACAGCACCACAGGAAGACTCACCCTTTCCCAGGAGGCAGGAGGAGGCAAGTGTGCCTGGTAAGGATTGACTTTTCCCCAAGAAGCTAACCAGCATTTTAGTAGGAGAGAGTCACCTGGTGGAACTAGTTTGGCCGTCAGCTCTTTCGTATGTAGAGGCGGCATGGTATCCATTTCATCCATACACCAGAGGGGCTTCCTCTCATTGCTTAGTCTAAAAGCACTGGACGCATGTTGTTAACGCTGTGACAAATGTTCTGTGTGTCCTGCTCTCTGTGGTCCTGCTTCCCCTCAACTTCTGGTTTCTATGGCTTCTCAACTCAGCCCATGAATGAATATTCCAGGGATGATCTCCAGGAACCTTAACGACAAGTGTAGCCATTTTTATTTCTCATCTCGTCCTCGGTTCTCTGTCTTACTCACTTCCGTCCCTTCTTTTATACTTAAGAATAGCAGGAGTGTCTGAGAGTTAGAGGCACAGTGTTTTGTTGAAGCCTGTGAGTCCTGTGAAAGGAACAGGGAAACCCCAAATATTTGCGTTAAATTTCTAGCACAGTCCACAATAATCTCAACCACAGCTAAGATTGCCATTACCCTGACCTCAATTAGCTAAGTTTCTTTAAAAAAAACAAACAAACTTTACTTGTATGATGATTACTCTAGTAAAGTTATGATGTTATAATCTATAGATTTCTAGAGAGTAAAGCTAAGATGAATGTGCCTATGTATCATTTATCTCCATTCCAAGAGCATTGCTGAGGATCAAAGACTGAACCAGGAAACATGCAGCTTTAATGCTGTTTGGCTGTGACAGCTGCCTCTACTTTGAATAGATCAGTGCCATTCATCTTTTCAGACAGTTCCAAACACTTCCTTGAAGTACCAGAAATATACACCTCGCATACAGTTGTGTTATTAAGAATGATGTATTGGGGTTTCCCCATCAATTATTTTTGATTATTCTGACACCTGGCACTTGCCGCATTCCATGTCCTCAAAGTTATCTGTTTAGTGGGAGATGAGTATGAGCAGATAATACAAAACGTTGCATAATTTTTTAGCAATAGTAATGGTATATCTTCCTTTTAACGTGGGTATCTGTGCTATTTAGAGATTCATACATAGTATGCCAATGAACATTCGGGCCTCATCTTCCGGTTTGTCTTAGTGGAAACAAAAGTGATTGTTCATATCTATGCCCCCCGTCTCACTCTGGAGATGGACTGAAAGATGTAATAAGCCACCACAAAGTGACTAGTTGTTAATTTATTGATACTTTTGGCTTGGGAATTTACTGACATGGTGTGGGGAGATGTTAGGTTTTATGTCTCTTGATGAGCCTTGCTTTTTGTTTGGGATGAAACTGGAAGGTCGGAGAAGCGAGTACCTGGAAGAATTGTATTGTTCTTTTACATCTTTAAGAATCTGAGAGGAGGGGACTGGAGAGTTGGCTCAGCAGTTAAGAGCACTGGCTGCTCTTCCAGGGGACAGAAGTTCAATTCCCAGCACCCACATGGCAGCTCACAAACTGTCTATAACTCCAGTTCCAGGGGGACCAGACACCCATGGCAAAATACTAATGCTTATAAAATAAAAGTGAATAAATAAATAAGCCAAAAAAGCAAAATAATAATAATAATAAAGGAATCTGAGAGAAGTGAATTCATCTACTGCGAGGGGAATCCACTTACCCAAACTGAGTACATTATCTAGACCCCCACATAGCTACTAATGAGCAGCAACTACTTATTCTGTTGAAATCAAGCAATGATACATTTAATGAATATTATCCATAATCTACAACCACTTAGGGAGTGCCTGCCAAGAGAAAAGAGAGTTCACTTAAGGCACCACACAGGGAACACCACTCTCAGGGGACAGAGTATCCTCTGGGGGCCTGGAGGACGACCCACTTAACCCTTGCTAGCCTGATGGAAAGAAAACTCAGAGAGGCACCATACCTAATGGAAGAGCTGTGGGAAACAAAAGGCTAGAAGGAACTACACAGAACCCAAAACAGAGCAAACGGCCAGGACTGGCTTGAGAAGACAGGAAGGAGAGATGGTTATCTTTGCTGGACAGATATTTTGATATTCATGTATTATGAGAACTAAATCAAAAGACGTTTCAAAGTTGTCTTCTACAGTATGAGCAGAAGCATGAGCCTCGTAGAACACTCCATCTGAAGTCATATCGAAAACTCTCGGGGCAGAGGTGGAGTTACAAGACACTGGGCAATAACACAGGACCACGGATGGGAACAGGTCACCGTTAAGTCTCCAGGAGAGCCAAGCCATCTGTTCATTTGGGGTTACTCCAAGTGCTGGCCTCAGGGTACTGACCACAAGCACTGTGCTCACGACATCCCGGAGTTCAGCACGGGAGCCTCTTTTTGTACTGCTCTAGGAGTTGCGATGTGATCTAAGCAGGTGCTCAGATTTCCTGCCCACTGCCTTCGGCTGGCTTTCTGCTTCCGTGATGGAAACGTGAAGCAATAGCAACCAGAGACCTGCAAAGGCAGTTTGCAAATGCTCATTTGTTAGTGAACCATCACACCACACGTGAATGCCGCAGATGCTGTCCGTGCAGATGGCCAAGGCCTGGCCCCTGGGGGTGTCTTCCTGAGGCTAGAGAGCAGGCAGGGGACAATGGAGTTAACCTCTCCGTCCCTTTCTTGTCATCATCATCCTGGCCATTTGCTCCTCTCTGCGTGGATTCCCTGTGCCAAAAACCTGGTTAATTCTCTATTTCCTCAGGCCCAGTCTTCATATCCAAGACCCAGCATCTGGGGTAAGCCAGCATGTGATAGATTGATGTTCAGAAAGGGCAAGACCCCAGCAGCTTGTTCAGAATATGGACAAGAAGTGATAGGCTTTGTGAGTCTGGCAGGGAGGAGACAGCGTTAGGTATGTGCCCTGGCAGGGTTTGGCTAAGCACTCGGTGAGGTCTATCCAGAGTGTGTGAAGAACTGTGGCTGAGGCAGAAGCCTTGCAACACAGCGGCCCCTGACCTCAGGGCTTGGCAGCCACGCTCTCCAGCTCTCAGTTTGGTACAGAGTGCTACCATGACTGTCTGGAAAGTCACTCCCTGTAATGTGAGAGACTTCCAGGAAAATGCTAGGAGTCACAAGCCCAGCAGTTTCAAAACAGAGTGACAAGTGTACATCTTTGCAGGTTGCCACCCTGCTTTCTTTGATTTACCTTCCGAGAGCCTTAGGCAGGATGGAGCGGGTAGAGGGAGGAGGCGGTCAAGAGGGAGGACGGGATTTTTTTCCCCCAGTCAACCAGAAAGCTCAGGTACCCCGTGTGGTACTCCTTCAACAAGATCAGCTGAGGCTGAGCCATCTTTGGGGTAAACCCAAGTCAGTGTGTAAGTCTGCCCCCGCCTCTCCTGGGAAGGCAGGAAGTGAGGCTGATAAACAGGGAAGCGGGACGTGGTTGCTTGGTGCTGAGTTTGGCTCTGAGTTTTGGACTCCTTTGGAGTCTTTGGCTTCCAAGCAAAACTCAGGAGGGGATTGAAACCCACAGCAACCCAAACAAGGTTGAGGCTTGGCAGGAAGTTGCTGTGGGCTCACATGGTTCTTCACACGCTCGCTCGCTCGGGCCTGGGCAGGTCTCTCAGAGGAGGCAGCAGCCTTTCCCTGCCAATCCTGTTTCTTTGGACTCATCTGAACCTACACCGCTGAATACGGTTAGTCAGGCCTTGAGTTTTCCCAGAAGCAGAGCCCGTCCTTGGCCCGTGATCTCTTATTTACCAAGGAAGCCTAGGGTTGTTTTTGTGGAGAATTCATACTGAGATTTGGAGAGAGGGAGAGGGAGAGAGAGAGAGAGAGAGAGAGAGAGAGAGAGAGAGAGAGAGAGAGAGAGAGAGAGAGAGAGGAACATATGAACAGAGATTTGGAACTGAGAGTCTTAGGCTGTTAGTGTGAACCCCCACCCCCCCAATAGTCCTAGAAAAACGGGCGATGTCGTCATAGCAGCTGCTGATGGCCTGACAGACAGTTTCCGCAGCGCTACATGAGGCCCTTTGGTGTCCCTGTCAGGAGATTGGCAGCTGAATGACACCAATGAGGCCGGGCCTGTATTCCCTCTGGGAATGCCGCCCTAATTGATAGACAGAAGGCAAAGAGAAGGATTGTTTTTGAACCTGAAAAGAATCCCCTTTTTTCTCCCTAAAGCTCACGCCCCCACTCTCCACAGCTTTACCTCCCCCACTTTTTTTTTTTTTTAAAGGTGTTTTGTTCCAGAGAAGTTACAGAGCTTAATGGAACCGAATGACTTTTACCCTTCTCAATCTGTCAGTCAAAAGCCCTACTCCAGGCCTGTTAAATAAAGTCCTTTCAGAGGCAGACAGGAGAGGAATGTGTCAGTCAAGCAACAAACCCGCTGTGTTTTCATCTGTCGGAGGGGTGATGGGGGGGGGGAGCCTCAGGCCCCAGGCAGGGCACATTCCCAGCAGCCGCTAAGAGGCCTTGACACATCCAGGTGTGAAGCCAGAAGGTCCCCAGTCACCCACATTCTTGGGGCACAGACCTGGAGCCCCAGGCACTCAGCTTTGCCGTCAACTGTGAGATGTTTGGGCAAACTTTCAGCCCAGGGTTCACGCTAAGCATTTTTAACATAAAACCAACCGCTAAGTGCCGGGTGACTGGGCAAGGCAAGGCTTTCAAATTAATACACCGCTTAGTGGAAAATTCTGCCGACAGTAATGCTCCTGCCGAGGGCCCTTCAGGTAGACTCGAATTCCAAACCAATTTTGTAGAGCTGATTTCACCCTTTTCCTAATTCTCTCCCTTCCCATTCTATGACAATCCATTAATCTTGCCCGTTTACTTAAAATTGCCGGGCGATTTTTTTTTTCCCTGAGAGTTCTGAACAGTTGCTTTTGTTCATTATAGATTCAGAGTTTTATGTAAAAAAAGTCCTCTGTTAGACACACTAATGACCGATTCCTTATGTCTGGGTGACACTTCCTCTGAGGGCTTTAGGGAAAAAAAATAGGATGAAGGGGAGTCAGGGGGAGCCCAGAAGTTTCTCTGAACAAACAGGGCTTGTTCTTCCTGGAGCACTGGAGAAAACGCGATGGAACATCACTCAAGACATTTTCATCCAGCACCAAAGGCCTGGGTGTGCAGAGAGGAATCGTCCTGTGCTGGGACAGTGGCCCGGCTGTGGGTCTGTAGTCCCTCAACCTGGAAGTTTATTTGAGTTCAGGGTAAACCTGGGCGTGTTATTTCTAACTTGTTTGCTATTTTCTTTGTCTTCCGGAGTGTTTTTGTTTCTGTTTTTGAAATATAAACAAAAACCCTAGGCCCACCTGCTCAGTCCTTTCTCACCCCATGTCCACCTCCTCCTCCCCTGCTCCCACAGGAGACGGCTAGTGAGGGGGTGTCTGCCATCTCCCTCACCGTTACCTCTCGCCTCGGTGTAGGTGAGGGAAGCAGGGACAGCCTTCAGGCAGCTTTCAGAACTACTCATGTTACATCTAGCACAGGTACACAAGGCAATAAAAACGCACCTCTCTTCTCTGCTTCTGTCCCCCGTTAACCAAAATGCAGACTTTGTTTTCGTCCACTCATGTCCGTGGGCCCCCGGGGACCAGCCTGGTTTAAACAGACCCAACTGCGATTTAAAAGGCTTCTGGCATCGCCTGATAAATTTTGTCACACTGAAGCAGATCTAAAAATTGTCAAAATAAAGATGGTGTGCTCTATATAACAGAAGCTAAGCAACTTCCAAAGACGTGGGTTTGAGCATGTTGCCATAATAAATGAGCTTGGAAAATAAAAAACGGACTAGCACTGGGCTGATTCAGTTGATTTCACTAAATGAAGCACAACTCGCTTTCTTTTTTACTGTGGCACTGGCGTCGGAAGCTAGGGCCCCCGCACATGATAAGCAAGCATGCTATTCCCCAGCCTAGCCCTAGAGCATCTATACTTCTACACTGGAACACCCACAATTCTCTTTCCTCAAAAGTTCTGGAAGCCCCCCAGAGCCTGCCGCTCCTCAAGTTGTTTGAAAGGGACTGCGAGTTAGAATTTGGGCTCACAGAACACTTCATGTGGAGCAGATTTCTCTGGAATATTAAATGAATTGTAGAGATACGTGCTGTGAGCCTTCCCGAGTCCCTCCTTCGCTGGTTATTAATGAGCTGCCACACTTGAAAAAAAAATAAAAAGCCGTTTCTCAGCTCGTTTTCTGCCTGCCTGCTTTCTTTCCTCAGCCTAAAACAAACATGCCCCTCTAGTGCTGCCAGGGAGGGGAAGCCTTCTAGCCAGGGAGACAGTTTTTCTTTGGTGCCTGTAACTTAAAGTGGGCATTGTAGCCTCTGTTTTAACATTAATAACTACACAAACACTTGCAAGCAAAAGCTTACAGCTGACAGAAACTCTTAGAATGACAATGTACACTCTAGTGGAAAAAAAAAAAAAAACCCTTTGCACAAAGATCCCGGTCCCCAGATCCTCCCTTGCTGCTGCCTAGACCACTGTTCCACTTAGAAGGCAAGCGTACAAAGTAAAACTCCAAATCAGCTAAGATCCTTTGTCTTGCTTTGGCACCTCCAAGTTCTGTGGGTCTAAGCACCATTGTGAGCAGTAGATTTTCATCATCCCCAGGTCATTTCCTGCGGCTGGGGGCAGCGGGAGGCAGGCTTGGGTGAGAGAGGGTCCTGCAGGCCCTCAGCACAGACACTGTCTCTGTGGCTTTGGTTGGGTCCATCCTGCCACTCAATACCAAATTCCATGGCTTGCTGTCAGGTAGGCACTCCACACACTACACTCCAATATCAGCCATGGTGTGTTTCTCAGCTATCATCCTTAAATAATGCCTGCAGAACATCTGTCCAGCCGAGGTTGTATTGTGCTGGTTGCTGGCTCTTCTGTCTTAAATGGGTTTTGTCAACAGTTTCCTCTCTGGAGTTATACACAGAAGTAACTGAATACCAAGTTTGCAAGTCTGGCTGAGAATACTCAAATCCTTTCTATATTTTAGACTGCTTTAGACTTCAGATCTTTTTTTAAAAAAAAAGTCATACTATTTTAATATGCTGAAATATGTCAGTTCTGCAACGGTAAGATTTTAGAGTTTCATCTGAAGGCCTCACAATCAAATTACTCAAAATGTCAAGGAAGAACCTCTTTTTCTGAATTAGGAAATCAATTAATTTGGGTTGGAAATGGGGTCAGAGCTTGGGCTTGTCAGAAGAGCTTCTCAAACGTCAGTTACTTTTAAAAAGATTCCCTTTTATTTTTATTTGTGTGTACAGGTGTGTGTCTGTGTGATGGGATGCCACACATGTGAAGGTGCCCGTGGAGGACAGATGAGGGCATTGGATCCCGGAAGCTGGAGTTATAGGTGGCTATGGGTTGCCTGACCTGACTTCTGGGAACTGAATTTGGGTCTTCTGGGAAAGCAGCAAGTACTCTTAACTGCTGTTCCTCTCCAGCCCCTTGACCACTAGTTCTTATATGACTTTTAGTCAGACCTGGCCAACATGCTATTAATTATTAGAATAGTAACAATCCCAGTCATAATAATAATTAATTATAATATGATGGGTTGAATCCATATTAGGTTATTGGTACAATGATAATATGTACTAAGTGCATCCCATAAATAGTTTCTTATGCCATACATAAACTTCCTGCTTAGGTCAGTGTTTATAACAGTGAAGACTATGGCCACTGGTGGTGAACTGCTTCCTTTTAGTTCTGCTATGGCCACTTGCTTTGTGTGATCTATATTATGAAATGGGTAAAATAGGGAAGACTTTGCAAGTGGGTGTATAGGTAGTTAATAGGCATACCATACTTTAGAATAGTTCTTACTATAGCTTAATTGCCATATATATGTTTGTTTTTACTATATTTTATCAATTTAAAAATCAGCATGCAAAATAATAAGTTTCATTAAACATTTTCATATTGTGTATCATTGTACTGTAGTCACTCCATTATTATCATTATAATTATGTTCTTTTTAAATAAAAAACTCTTCTCATGTATATGGGTGTTTTGCTTGCGTATGTGTTTATGTACCATATGTATGTCCAGTACCCACAGAGGCCAGCAGAGGGCATTAGATCCCCCAGAACTGGAGTTACAGAGCATTCTGAATTGCTATGTGGATGCTGGGAATTGAACCTGGGTTGTTTGGAAGAGCAGCCAGTGCTCTTAACCACTGAGCCATCCCTCCAGCCCCTATGACTGCTATTTTTGTTGTTTTGTTCTGTCATGTATAGGTAGCCATCAACCAAGCAGAAAATATTCTTTATCAGTTACTATCCACTCCCCGCCTTGCCTCCCACAATCACTGGGCCTCCAACTAGTTGCGCTGTTGATGTGTGTGATGGCCTATGGCTGACAAAGCAGAAATTTCCGATGAGTGACTGGCATGTAAAACTTCCCAGGGAATGCCCATTTGTGAAAAGCTGACCTTGCAGGGAAGGGTTTTTCTCAGAGCAATGCTCAGTTAATCCAGCACCATTTAGATGTCCTCAGTGGTGGCTGAAGACTCCAGGGCCTGAACATATGGCCGCTTTCTCTATTCTTCTTGCTGGATAGGCTCTGAGGTGTTGCGCTGAGCCCTTATTTGGTCGGATCTCATTAAATCTGTCATGGTTCTCTTTCTGGATGCTTTTGATGTTACCCTTAGGTGCTACGGCAGGATGCTGAAGTCATGCCTTTTGTGAAGACAACAGTCTGAAGATTAGTGTCGACCGTCATGGGGCACACAGGTAGAGCTACCTGCTCAGTGAAGGCACTCTTCAAAAGGGAGATTCCCCCACTCCACCCCCTCCATCCCACAGTACTGTAGCCTCAGACCAGCTCACAGTTCACAGTTACAACCTTTGGGTTTTAGCTACAGCCCAGCTCTGCTAGGACATTGTGTCTATTACTTCTTCATTGTTACCAAATTTAGCATTTTTCCCTCAGAGAGAGAGAGAGCAAAGTCTGTTAGTGTGGCACGCTTGAATTTCAATTGGAAGACCAAGCAACCTGAATTCCATCCAGCTAATTCAATACGTGTGTATTAAACAGTGATATGGATTTGATCAATTATTTAACTTTCTATCAATAAACCACTGGATAAATATTATAACGACACAGGGTTATCTACAGACTATTTTAACTTCATTTTCTGTTAACCTTTGCCTTCCTCAAACTGATTTAGAGATGCTGGAGATGTTGGCCACATTCTAGAGATGCAGCAGATCCTGCCCCCCTTTCTCCACGTTTGCAGGTTTACCTAGGTGTGATGGGGTTGTACTGATGTCCATCCCATGTCTGTTTGTTTTATGAGGAAAAAGCCACCTGCTGTTTAAATCTGATCTGCCTGCAGTGCTGTATTTCTGTCTGCATCTTTGTGTGTGTGTATTTAAGGGATAGGCTCTTTTCTCTGTTTCCCCCTTTGGCCTTGACTTCCTGACTCAAATGATCCTCCTCCTTCCGCCTTCCAGGTGGGTGGGACTACAGATGTGCACTGCCACACCTGGCTAGCATTGTCTGTAGACACGGCACAGATCAGCTCCAAAAGATTCATATGGAAACTAAATCCACTTGATACAGAAAAGTGTGCACTAACTCCTTGGGCTCATTGGTCCTGATAGGGAGCAAGCAGTTAGCACATCTTGTTGAGGCTGGGGGAGTGGTGACATCCAAATTAGGACAAGACTTATGATCAACTCTGTATTGAGAGGATAGCCCGAGAGCTACAGAGTCACAGTTAGAGCTTTCAGGCAGGGTAGCAGCATACAGGGACTAGATTGATGGGCAAATGCTGAATATCTGTGGTGTTATCTGCCTTCTCTCCACCACCCCTCCATTCTGGGAAACTTTGTTTTCTAGATGGTTAGTTTCTGATGTGTTGCTAATTATAACACCCAGTCCCTGGTCCCAGGAGTTGGATAGGCCCAAGACCCATACCTGGTCTGCTCCAATCCTTTTTTCCACAGGGACTGGGTCATAACGTATGGGTGTCTTTAACTTACAACACAAAGGTCTCCTAACATGCTAGATTTAGGGATTAATGGCCAAGATTCAGCTAATCTTCAAGCAAGTCTTCAGCTTTGTCAAATTCTTGATTAATCTGTTTATCCCATTTCTCACTGGCAAGCAGAGTTAGGTCTAGCTTTGGTGACGAGCAACCGCCAGCTTAGAGATGTTGGTGGGTGGGATGAGGTAGCTTGCAGCAGAAGCATGGTGATAAGCACCACATTGACCATGTGAAACTGCTAGTATTTGACCATTCCTGTGGTCAAATTAATAATTACTTTAGCTCTGGAGAAAGTGAAGCTAGGTGTCAGCAAACATTTGTTGAGACTCTGCTCTGAGTGAGCGTAGTGGTGGGGACTGACAGGGAGCCGTCGGTGGAGAATGCAGTGTTCTTCTTCTCAAGGAAACTGTAGTCTGGGGAGAGAGAGAGAGAGAGAGAGAGAGAGAGAGAGAGAGAGAGAGAGAGAGAGAGAGACACAGAGAGAGACAGAGAGAGACAGACAGAGAGACAGACAGAGAGAGACAGAGAGACAGACACAGAGAGGGAGAGAGAGAGAGAGGGACAGAGACAGAGAGACACAGAGAGACAGAGACAGACAGAGAGAGGGAGAGAGAGAGAAGGACAGAGACAGACAGAGAGAGAGGGAGGGAGAAAGAGAGAGAACACTTCCTAAGAAACAGAATTGAACTCACTCCATATGCTGACGTGAGGATTATGTATTTTTATTTTAAAAAGATTTCCTCTCTGCAGAGGATACAGTAGTGTCAAACTCTAAGAATTCTGTCATCACTCTTCACAGAACCCTCCCCATTTACATTTTCTTCTTTGAACCCTTTCAGAACTGCTCCTCTGCAATCCAGTCAAAAATCAAGAGGAATTCTGACCTTAATGCGCCTTTTTGTCCATCCCTGTGACAGTTCACTCCGGCTGCATGAGAACTTCCTTTTAGTCCGAGGAAGAATCAACTTGCGTTGACTCAAATCCCAGTTCACGGCAGGCAGAGGAGAAGGGTGCCGTAGCCCTCAGTAGAGATCAGTGCATGGCTTCAGTCTGCACAAGTGGGTTCCTTAGTCCTCTGGGATGGACCTACATGCTTCTTCTGCCCGCGTTTCTGGATTTATTGATCTAGACATTGTACAGCAATCCATGGTCATGGCTAATATTAAAGGAGGCTAAATGAGGACATATTCTCACCCATTTGCCGCATAATATATTCTTAGAAGCATGTTCAGTTTGCCTAAGTCGTGTGAAAACAGCAGCACCCAGCAAGAGAGCCGTGTGACTGACTTCCTGGAGTGGGCAATGGGCAGTCTTTCTGAGGACGGATTGCTGGGGCTTGCTAAAACTTTTTCCAGGAAGAGACTCTTCACCACATTAAGTAAACAGTGTTTTCTTCCTTCCTTATTTATTTTAGCTGCGATGTATTTTGGCTCGATTTTACTCTTGAATTAAAAAAAAAAATCACCTTTCTGTGGAATAATTTGTTATCCTGCCAAACTTATCCATCCAAATCGGAAACCTAGAGATGTTTTAGTGGTGTTATAGGACGAGTGCTCTGATTACCGATGAAGGGCTAGGAGAGCAAGGAGGAGAGAGGTTCAGGCCATGAACACCAGCACACAGTCCTGATGCTTCATTCGGCAAGCAAGGGACATGTTTTTCTTCTAGAACAACATAAATGCAGCAGCCCGTGGCATTCAAACGGTGGCATGTGGCTGAGGAACTCTCCTAGGGCAACCCAAACCTCCCTGCCCAAATGACCCTTTCCGAGGGGCCATTCCGACTGCTAAAGGAACTCAGGTCACTTTAGCGTGAATGCTTTGTGATTGGCAGCAGCGCCGGCCATTGTAAGTATCATATTGTTTGGTGGCGGGGAATATTTTTTATTGCTAGTTCAATAGCATTTCACAGTTATTAAACCAGAGTCATTGTCCCTGGCGGCTCTCAAATGCTCAGAAACTTTAGGGCATAGAAGGAAAAAAAAAAAAACCAAAGGCACAAAAGCTGTCAGCTGTTTTCGTAGTTCCAATGTGGCTGTCACACTCTTCGCTCTTAAGGCGTTGGAGAAGAGATGTTGAGAAAGTGGTTTTCCAAAAGCGTTTATGGGCAACTTGTTTTCATAAATAGGAATTTACGGGAGTAGATTCAATTACAAAAGTTATTTTAGAATGGTTAAAAAATGGAAACATTTAAAGAATGGGACACCTATACTATGATGATTAGACATTAAAGCACTTAGATTAAAATAATGTTCCCACAACGAGCAGATATGGCTGAACGTCCCGTAACCCTGAAGATAAATGCCTGCCTGAAGTCATTGCTCGGCTCCATGTAGAATGCTCCGAGGAGATGAATGGCCGTGACTAGTGAGGGAACACATCTATTTCTCTGCAAGGGAGAGTGCTCTTGGCTTATTTAGCAGATAATGAAAGTATCCTGAAAGTGAGCTGGAGGGTGACCTTGGGCAGCTCAGGTGAGGGTGACTAGGCCAGACTTGCCCAAGAGGTAAGGCACCTCAGCAGGGAGGGCCTCCCCTTCAAGGAAGCAAATCTGTACTCTGAGAGGGAGCACAGGGCAGTGGCTCATTTTGTGGGGCTAATTGGGGACCCCATGAGGACAGCAGCACAGCATTTTTTTTTAGTGGGTCACCCCCAGTAGAAAACATTTGTGGTCTTTTGCAAGCACCAACTTTCTGGGAATTTGACTTAATTTTTGGTAATTTTTCCAGACAACGGAGAGCCAGGTCCTGGAGAATTTGCTCTCCTCAGCTCTTTGTGTATTTTCTGTATGGTTTTGCTTTGCTTCTTCTAGGCAGAGTTTGTGAGGCCCCAAGGACCACACCAGCACTCAAGTCAGGGGATGTACAATTAATCTTCCACTGAAAGAAAAATGTATTCTTATTTCTCTTCAAGTGTCTCTGGCGGTAACAGGGCGTGGGCAGAAACTTGTGTTTACCTAAACAAAAACAGAAGATGTATGACCTCTCTAAACATTCTTGTGGCTGGCTCTTCTCTGAGGATGCCCTTCCATGGCTGGGTGCCAAGATTCTTTTATTTTTCTAGAAGTAATTACAGCTTGAGAGGACTGTGCCCCGTGGCTGACATTGTGGTCGAGGAGATTATGGGTTTGTGCTAATTCTGTTTGGACATGATTTTCTACTTCTCTTTGTGGAAAGGAATCCCCACCCCAAATCCTTGACAACTGCCTCTAGCCATTTTCTCTGCCTGTCTCTCCCAACTCCCACCACCCTTCACTTCCCAAGGGAAGTTAGGGCTCCATCATGGAGTCCTGGACAGTGAGATTCTCCCTATGTTAACTTAAGGGAATTATTTTTCTCCTGACCAAAGATTCCTCTCATCCACTATACACATTTTTATAGAGTTAGTCTACGTACCTTAGTCCACAAATTGTCCACCCTTTGTCTCCAAACCTTCTCCATCACTCAAAGGGAGTTGGACAAGCTTTGCCTTCTGTTTTAGCATTTAAAGCTGAACAGAGAGACCCATAAGGCCGCTTCTAGGCAAAAATCATTAGACGATTTTTTAATAAAGAATTTTATGAGATAAATTGCCCTCATTAGCAATATAGCTTCAGTTTACCAATGTTTAATCTTACCTTTCTGTTATTTTTCAAGGAAGTGTACATGTATGTGTGTGTGTGTATGTGTGTGTGTGTGTGTGTGTGTGTGTGTGTGTTTAGACTGGCTTATACAGTGCTGGATACTAGGTAAACTGTCACAGAAAGGCAAAATCATTAAAAAATGGAAACAAACCAGAAAACCGGAACAGAAATGACGACACTCCCTCATGGAGCACTCAACTGCCTCGATAGATAAATAGCTGTCTTGGTGATGCACCAGAGTGGAGTTTTCTCACACCTTGGCAGCCCTGACAAGGAGGTGGCCTTCTACTAGAAGCAGGTAGAAAACAGCAGTGAGCCTCAAGTTTAGGGATAGACTACTTGAGTATTGCTGGACACACGGGGTGCTCCAGGAAACACTGGGTCCTGGTGAAGAAGCCCCATCTCCACGGACTGCGGGGCATTTTTAGCTCATTTCAGTAGCAGGCAGGGCTGCTTGGCTCTGGATCGGGCACTGCTTAGCAGTGAAGGGGTTATGTGTAAGGGTGATCAGAGATTTAAACTGTCATGTCAACAGTGCCAGGGAATAGGCTGTGTAAGGGCCTTAATAAATCTGCCCTTGACTTATGGCCAAACCTCATTCAGCAGAAAATTATTTCTGCAGCATACTGAATGCTCTGCTCTGATGGAGACAGAAATAAAGAAAGGTGGAAATAGGGAGAGGAGGATGGAAATTCAATCCACATGCGGCGGGGAGGATTCCAGTAAATTGTTTTTTTTTTTTTTTTTTTTTTTTTTTTTGAAATAAGAAACAGAATGTGTAGGACTTTTGGAACAGCGTACATTCCTTTGATTACTAAAATGTCTTAGGGGACAAAGAATGATTCTCAAGGAAATCATCAGAGAAGGGAGGGAGGGAGGGACAGCCTGGCCTTAGCACGTTATAAATGCTCTTCATTTCTTCATTAAGTTGGTTGGGCTTTCTGGTGTGAGGGAGGTGCCGTGGACCCCGGGATGAGCAAGTGTCCCCAGTGCTCACAGTGGGACACTTAGAGCCACAGGCTCATCCCACATGTGAAATGTGTCATGCTTCCGCTCAGTGCAGATGAACTCTTGGATGCCAGAGACACGTGTTAGGAGAGCCGCTGGGAAGAGAAGGTGGGGGCGCGTGGGACTTCAGACACAGACAGCATCAGCATCTTCGTCTCGGATTGTGATTTAGTGGAAGGAATCGGGGCTCTCATTCACTGGAAGTCGGACTGAAGCAGCAAACGTGGCCCCTGGTTTAGATGAGATGTGGTTTATTTCCTTAGGACATTTTGGAAGGAGAAGAAGAAAGGGTTAAGACCAGTGCATTATCCATTTTTCAGATTGGTCCACAAAGGCAAAGGCGATCCTTTCCATCCTAGGCCAGGGGTCACTTTAATTGGAGAGATAATGTAGGAGACAGGGTTCTTTCTTTTTCTGGAAGTTTTGAAACTGTCGGGGAAAGCTCCAGGAGCAAGGGACAAAACAAGAGCGTTTCCTCCCCTAAATAATTTATTTCCTGCTAGTAGTTTTTGCGTTTCTGCCCTGTACTTTCATTCCCAGAGCTGTAATGAGTTTCAGGAACATAAGGTGTCAGATATTGGCTCATTGGTGGTGGTGGTGCTGCTGAGATCTCTGAATTCACGACCCCTCCGAGCATCCGAGGCATGGTGCATACATAATTTACGAAGACCTCCGCAGCTTTCATCTGCTCTTCCCTCTCACTTTTGGCGCTTTTTATTCAAGGGGGTGATTTGTTTTGCTGCAGTAGAACTTGCCATATTTCCAGAAGTTTCCATAGAGGCCCAGCACCCTGCAGCAGACCCCTTGTGTCCAGGGGCATTTCTGCAGTGTCTTCAGTCCTGGGAGTTGGGGAAGACGGGGGTGGGGTGGTGGTGGTGGGGGTGTAAGGGACAGAGGGGAGCAAGCCAGTTTTTTGTTGTTTTTGTTTGTTGTTTGTTTTTTAGTGGTAGAGACGGTTGAAGGAAAGACTCCGTGGGTGTGAGAACACATGCTTGTCCACTAAGGAGAGCGCCGCCTGGCGAGTGGGGAAAGGAAGTGGCCTTGTTAAAGCGGGCTCTGTTTTGATTTTGTTAGTCTCTCAAGGCTTCAGGGACCCTAGGAATTGTCCCAGGAAGGACATGATTGCCAGCTCATGGAACTGCAGCCTCTCCACCATGCAGCTGCCCTCCGCCTTTGTCTTTTGAGGTTGGGTAGGAACACAAATCCAGGCTCTTCTCTGACTCATCTCTCTCTCTCTTACACATCCACATATAGCTTTCTGTTTATCTTTCATCTCTGTCTCTCCTTCTGAGAAAGGAACGTCGGATTCTGAGTGGTCTGCTAAGAACTGGGGCTGCAGCCTACCTGGAGGGAGAAAAGCATTGAGGTTTCCGACCCGGATTGTCTACTGAGACCAACTCTGCTCAGGAAGCCTGCCTCCTATTGATCCACTCCTCTCCATGTCTTCAATATTTAATAATGCATTTTGCTATTTGGTGGAGTTTTCAGAAGCCCAAGCTGACATCTCTTTGTGTACAAATGTGCATATATTTAAGGATTAATCTAGTGATGCTTGCAGTCTCCTGCTTGTACTGCCTTGGGACTCTTCAGGTAAGAAGACTGTGGGCAGCCGTTCTTCCAGAAGCACGGGGCAAATCTCTTTTAACCGAAAAATTACAGTAATGTCTGCTTACCCATTTATATCCTATTATCGGCTTAACTATACACAGAGATGTCATCCTAACAGGGCATCTTGTGACATGAATGAAGGGGACCCTGAATAAAAGACACCATTGATGTGGCCCTGGCTTCTGTCCCTTACATGGAGAACACACCTTTTGTCCTCTCCTTGTGGGGTAAAGCATATCCCTCCTCACCTCATTCTCACCAAGACTTTAAGTTCTTCGGCAATCTTCAACACAAATAAAAACAAGGACTTCCTTTTATTTCGGTGAGGGTCATTTGGCCATCTTAATTTTCATCTGTAAGCAAAGTTGGAGACATGGGCAAGTCTCATGAACAGTCTAACTGGTACGATCGACTTGAATTCACAATGGATTAATGAGTTCGCGTTTGTCTCTAGGTGCCCAGGTTTCTGCTTTCTTCTCAAGCCCAGCCTTGAAAGAATGGTGTTTGGCAGGGATGTCTCTTGCTCCCTTTAAGAGAGGCAGAGTCCATATGTCTGAGCCCCCTTTCCACTGGTAGCCCCTTCTTCTCCCACCCACACCATCCTCCCACCCACACCAAATGTCTTTTCTTTACACTTGAATTCAGAGAGTTCGTGCTGGACAAAGGGTGGAAGAACTCGGAGGGAACAAATGCTCCCAGCTGAGGAGGTGAGGAGGCGTGAGAAGTCAAACCAGGAAGAAAAGCAGGGCTTGAGAAAGAAGAGGAGGAGTCCAGCGATTGTGGAGGAGGGCTGGTTTAGCAGAGCCCTTTCAAGTCCTGAGCTGACCAGAAACAAAAGGCACTTGACACATTTTAAAGAAAAATAAAATTAGTAAATTAAACCAGCCTGTTTATCGACCTCCAGTGAATGTCAGGGTTTTCTACCCTTGGACTCACAAGCAAACTCAGGGATTGCCTTGGCTAAAACGATGAAGAAAAATGAAAAGAATGGGATGCAGTTAGGTTTCTCAGCTAAGGTAGAAACGTAGCTAAAATCATTGCTGGAAAAGCATTTGACCAGGCTTTGAAATGTTGTGTGTAGTGACTGACTAGCTGCAGAAATGGGTATTTTGAAGGACCATCTGGAAAAGATAGAATTAAAATTAAAAACTGCGAGGGGCTGGAGAGACGGCTTAACAGTTAGCAGTGCTTGCCGCGCTTCCAGCGGAACCAACGTCACCCCACCATATTCCCATATCCGGCGGCGGCTCTCAGTTGCCTGCAACTCCAGCTCCAGGGTTTCTACTACCTTCTTCTGGACTCCAGGAGCTCTTCACCTGCCCTCGTCCCCCGTTCTTAAAAAAAAAAACAAAACCAAAATGTGTTTTCAGCAGACCAAAGGGAGGAGATGGTGTTAGTCTTTGCAGGGATGAGAGTACAGGAGTCTGAACGGTTTTTAATTTGCCAAGTTTTGAGCTGTGAGTTTTTCCTTGATGTGGTTTCCAGGAAGGATTACAGGTTAGCCTTTGTGAGAAGCACCATTTTATTATAAAGTGAAAGGAGCAGCCTCCACCGGAGAACCCCAGTCCCGAATTTTGCTTCCGGCATCCATCTCCCATCTACTTAACTAGACAAATAAAATTGGAGGGAATTTGGCCTTCAGGTTATGGGGCTGGAAAGTGCTTTGAGAGACCTTCTGGTTGGATTACTTCTAAACCCTCCCTGACAGATGAAAATTTATCTTATTTTTAAGTGTTCCCCTGAGGCAGAGTGTCCACAGACTCCCTACTAACTCATTCTAGTCTTTAACGATCTCCACATTGAGGAAATGCCTTCTCCTGTCTTACCTAAGCCCTCTCCAGCCAGCTTAGTCCATTGCTTTTGACCCTGTCCCAGAAGAGATGGGGAAAAAAGGTTACCTTCTTATATAAACATCCTCTCACATAATTAAAGATTACTTTTAAAAATCCCCAGGTTCTCCAGCTCTGCTTCCTTATCTCATGGAACCGCCCCCCCCCCCGGAACTGCCCTGCTTCCTTAAGCTTTCTTTCAGGGTTCTATCCCACAGCCTCCCAGTCACCTTTGTCGTGGTCTCAGTCATCTCTGCATCACCCAAGCAATGTGTGCTGGGAGGAGACAGAACTGACATTATTTCCCCAGACTCTAAGTGCCAGAATTCATGAAAGAGGCAGAGTGATACTGATAATATACATTTTAAAATTTTAACGTATCCATATTATAATGATTTTCAAAGTCAGATTTATTAATCCTAGGCTTGTGAGCATTCCCAGTGGTGTATGCGTGAACTCTTTAGGTTTTTAACAGGGGAAACGTATATAGTATGCCAAGACAATGTGCTAAGAATCACAATGATCCCTTGGTGTTCACTGGGGATTGGTTACCAGTCCCTTTCTCTGCTCTTAGTTATCCAAACCTTCAGCTAGTCAAGTTCTTTATAGAAATGATGCAGGCAGGTTTTTAATGTAAATTATAACTTCCTTCATATACTTTAATTCAGCACTAGATTCCTTATTAAACCTAATACAGCACGAATGGTATATAAATAATTGCTGTGCTGTATCGTTTAGGTACATGCGTTTCTAGATGGCTCTAGATGTGTCACAAACCAAAATCCCAACTCATGACTCTGGGAACATGAATGGCAGTAATGAAGGGAGGTTGCTAAGGATGGGAGGGAGATGAGAGAGGGCGGGGGACAGTCTAATCAGAATATATTGTATGCATGTATGAAAATGTCAATTAACATGCTAATAATAAGAAAATAAAGTCCTTAAAAAATTAATTAAAAAATTAAAGTCTGCATGTCTTTAGTATTGATACAATTAAAAAAAACACTTTTGATTTGAGATTGGTTGAATCTACATAAGCAGAACATGTGGAGGGTGAGGCACTCAGCAGAGGGCGAGGTAAATTCCATACTCCCTAGTTAGACTAAATTCTGCCTTTCTCCGCCTACGATCATTTCCGAGAACCGTCTCTTAGTTATACTTGGGTGTTATCTGTAGCTTTCCATGAACTCATTTCTAGTCCTTGGCTTGAACCACTGATGCTATAGTTGGAGGTGATGAGATGCTAGATCCTAAACTGATGTCAGGTATCACCGCTCTACCCACACTTCCAGGGAGGGGTAAAGAGCCTCAGTGTGCTTTCATAAGAATCAAAGCTCCTGGCTGAAAAAAATACTGCATCTTTTTGCTATGGTTGTTTAATTTTGCATGAAATGAGCTCTTTATCCATTTGAGGAGTTTCCAAAGGTTTTAGATATTTGGGAACCAGAGACTCAGACACATGGCTTTATAAGTTGCATAAAAAAAAAAAAAACTATAAAAATGATTTTACTAAATCTCAGATTTCCCAGAAGTTTTTCCAACCTGCCTGCAAAGGTGGTGAACGGGAAAAGTCGAGGTCCCTTGTGCAGCATGGGTGCCTCCTACTTTTGTCCCAGCAACAGGACCCCGAAGAAAGGAGCACCGAGCACACAAGTCACGTGTCAACCTTCTGCCGAATGAGACAGCAAACCAGGGACAGTGAGCACTCTGTTAGGAGTGGCAGGCAGAGTAGTTACAATATACCCATCTTTAGTCTTCTTCATTAAAGGTCACCTGCCGTGGGCTGGGCAGTACTGTATTATCAGGCTAACCCCAAAGAATAAAGACAAAACCCCCTGCTCCCGACAAGCTATGTAGTTTTGGCTCTTTCATTCATCATCTCCAGCACTTATCAGAGTTAGGAAAGTTTTCTTTAAAACAAGGATTAAAGATATGATTTGTAAGTTTTGCCTTTGACAATGTCCCTGATTTTACTGCCCTTAAAATCAGTTCTTCATAAGGAGTACGTGGTTATGTGGAAAATGTCTCCTAGGTTATAACGTTCAGCGAAAAGAAGGATATTAGAGTTGTCTATGTGTTCTGTCTGAAGTCGGCGTAGTCCCCCTCCCCTCATGGAGTTCATGAAAACGTGGTATTTGGGAAGTGGGATGATGGGAAATTCTTCTGTGCTTTACTTTTCTGCATTTTCTCACTTTTTGTGGCAGTCATGCATGACTTTTATAATAGAATGACACATATTCATTAAAAGAAGATTATTCTCTTCCATCTTTATAGTCTTTAAGCTTTCCTAGAGTCTCTCATTAAGATACACCTGGGATGAATCAGTCCCTAAGCCATTATCAGCGAAGACTTGAAAGATAAACACCTGGGGAGGAGAGCCAAGATGGTGCCCGGAGGGGGAAGCTGGGGGTGGGAGACAAATCAAATGTCTGTCATCCCAGAACATGTTCCCCCTCCTACATCACCGCCTTCAGCAGCTCCTGGCATCGGTTGGGATCAGAGCAAAGACTGCATTAGGCTTTGTTCATTACACCCCACTTACAAGTCAGGAACTGAGCTCAGCCACATTAGAGGGTTGCTTTCAGAAGGGAACAGCGTGGGCAGGATTCAAACCCGGGTCAGTTACCTGGAGATCTCTGACGGGCTGCCTGCCCCGAGCTTCCACAGAAGCCCTCAGTGTCTGCCTGTAGAATCTCCAACGGTTCGGAGGAGGGCTGGGGACTGGCAGCCGTGTGTACCTTGAGTTAGAACTGATTTATAAGAAATGGCTCTGGGTCAGTTGTTAAAAATACCACTAAATGTTACTGTAATTTTGATGGATTGGTTAGAATGCTCTTTATTGGTTCATTAAGAAAATTAGAAAAAATATCTTCTTCAAACTACAATGCATGGTTTCAGTTTAGTAAATAATGCTATTTTGGATGGCAGTGAAAAATGTATTCGGGTCAAAAAGACTTTCCTCCAAGCAGAAGGTGTTGTTTGTGGGTGTGTACAAACATATACAAACACACACCCGTGCAGACCTGTTCCAGAATGAGTTCAAGATTTGCTTCAAAGTGTCTTACTTTTTGCGACTTTAATTTAGCCCCTGCGTCTCTAGGTCCTGCTTGACTGTGAGTTTAATCAAATCTTAGCACACATGGGAGGCATTGCTCTGCCTTTGTCCGTGGACTGACCCAGCCAGCCCTTGGCTGACTATATTCTTTACCAGCCAGAGACCTTAGAAGTGATAGGCCACTGTGTGCAGGGGGTAAAGTCACAGGAGGTTGAGTGGGCTGGCTCTGTTTGCAAATATCCAGAGGTCACAAAGGGTGGGGTGGTTGGTAATGCTGCGTAGTCCCTACTTTGGAATCAGATAGAATGGCTAGTTAGGGCACTCAGCCATAGGCCTGTCTGAAAGCTGGGGCTCAAGGTCTGCTTTCCAATGCTGGACATCAGGGACAACGAAAGCACCCAGCATCGGACGCTTGATGAGAGCAAAGGATGAAACTCAAGTCGCGTGGGTTGGTGGGCTTCTGGTCTTCATCTTTTAACAAGAAGGACACTCAACGAAATCTTTGCATGAAAATAGCCTAAAGTTTGACTGCTTGGCTTTTTAGCATGGAATTCTAAGTAAACATGGGTGAAATACAACTTGTCAGCACAAAAATACCGCCTGTCATAGTCATTTGGGTATAAAATATGAGCCGCAGGTTTGGACCATATGGTTACATGAGTTCTAATTTACGTGGCATCATCTTAAGTCAGCAGAACTCGTCCTGGCCTGCCTGTGGGAGGTGGAGTCAGCACCTCACCCACTGAAGTGAGAAAGCTCCCTGGGGTTCGGCCAGTTTTGCTGCTGCTATAGACATCAGAGATTTGCAGGGCAACGCCGGACTCTCCCCAAGACAACTGAACCCTTCCTGGCGGTGGCATGGCTGACCAGGCTGTCCCTGCAATTAGCTCTCCACATCGGACATGTGAAATTGAAAAATATTAAACCTCACAGCTTGTGACTTCTCCGTTCCTTCTGTTCCCACTGGGGGGAAAGTAACACAATCTTCTCCCCCAGATGGGGCAGGGAGAGCGGACGTTTGGACGCCATTTCAGAGCAATGCTTAATGAAGTGAGAAAATGCATTCGTAGCGTTGGGCTCCACGGCACATGTACGCAAGCCCAGAAGTGCACAATGGATGTATTTTGTGATCTAGACATGAGCCACAGATGCCAAAGAAGTGCCGTCGAAAGAAAAATCAGACTTGAGAGTCCAAGCTGAGCCAGAAACAGATGTAATTTTTGTTATTTAAAAAAGAAATTCTTCAGTGCCCTCCTCTCTGTTCCCCAAGCTGTGTCCTGTCACTGTCTTAGATGACCTTTCAGCAGCGTCTGCCTTGGACACTTTTAGCAAGCGGGTTGGAGCATGTGACCCTTGACTCTCCTGCACATTCTTTGGGGAGCCCGAGGGCTCTCCAGCTGCCCGCTGGGTGGTCTCTTCAGTCGGGGGTTACTGATGTCTGAGCCTGATAAGCCAGCAGACCAGGGACCCTAGATTATCCTTTGCGGGTGAAGCATGAAACACAGCTCACCTTGAGGGCCCAGCCCGGAGCAGCTGCTCACAGTGGGAGGCTGAGAGCAGTTGGCTTGTTTTTTGGGCAGGTGTGGAGGATATTCTTGCTTTTGAGGATTTTTTTTTTCCATGCCCTGTTGTCCTTAGTCAACAATGAATTCCTTCTAGCGTCGACATGTGGCCTAAGATGGCACCCGCACTCAAAACAAAAACAAGGATAGATCCAAATCTTAAGGAAACACAAGAGTGAGATTTGAAATCCATGGTCGGTCGCTTTGGAAGAGTAAACGCGGCAGCCTGTTGACTTTTAGGAGGGGGTGTAGTCCAACAAGGATATTAAGGTCATGACAGATGGACCCGAAAGACAACAAAGAAAGTAAGTCTAGCGACTGTTTCGGCTAAGAGATGAATTATCCTTACAGGGAAGGGACCTTGTTGAATGTTAGCCAAGTTCCAGCATTTGCTAGGTGTGGCTCCTCGGGATCTGCCCCCGGCTGGTGAAGGCACATCAGTGTTTCTGGTTTACAATGAAGCCACTGAGGGCACAGACACAGGTACTGCTCTCCAGCACGACGTTAATGAGCGGCGGCGGAACCACAGGACGTAGCTTTCTCTGAATCCGAGTTCTGTGCGTTCTCTCAGGTTGCTGCAGTAAGAGCTGCTGTGGGGTTCAGTGCGTGAAAGTGCTCGCTGCCTAGCCTGACACCCCGAGTTTGGTCCCCAGGACCCGACCCCTGCAAGCTCTCCTCTGACCTCCACATGAGCCCACTCTACACACACACACTAACACACACACACACAACACACACACACACACACACACACACACACACACGCTAACACACACACACGCTAACACACTAACACACACAGATACATACACTACACACACACACACACACACACACACACACACACACACACACAATGTAATTAAAAAAAAGAAAAGAAAACCTGGGGTGAATGAGTGACTATTGATTGTTGTTTAAAATTAAGGCACCCCACCTTCACTTCCAGTAACAAGCTAGAACTTACTGATCAGAAACAAAACCTCTTACGTGGATGAGTTTTTAGCACAAAGAAGTCCAACTCTTTCTGATCCCTTTAGAAGGAGTTTGCTTATTGATAACACCCTTCTCTCCTGATGCCCATATACTGTAAAACCCACGCAGGGGGATTCACCTGGCTCACAGATTGTCTGCCCCATGACATTTGCTCTTAGAGTTCATGATTCTCCAACTTTGTTCACTGCTTGGATTCTGTGTCTCAGCCATTGTTCTTTTCTCCTCTCTCCCAGTCCCAACATGGTGTACCCTTCCTCTTCTGGCACCCACCTGTCCTCAAGGTCGTAGTTCCTGGTGTCCGTTTCCAGGGCTCACAGGCTGCCTCTTCCCCTGACCTCCTTTTCAGTGCTGAGCACGCACTGTCCTTTATCTCCCCCATAGTGTTAGTTCCACGGTTGCTTTTATGAATTAAAATAGCCTGATAATGGAGGGGGTGTTTCTGCTGCCTCGAGAAGTGATGTTGCACATCATTGTGATATGGCGATACTCTTGAGCTAGTGAAGGCCAAGACCAAATGACTATATTTCTAACTTCCGTGTTTGGATGTGGGGATGCTGCTTCTTTCTGTCATCCAAGGAACTTCCTGTGCACACTTCTAGATAAGCTGGAAGTGCCTTCATCAGACTCGGAGATGAGAAACAGGCTTCCTGGGGCTTCTTAAAGTCTTTGTTATTCAGGGAGGCCATCTTCTCCATGTTTCCTAAGATGAATGCTCCTTGGCAAAGGTGGTGTATTGACAACTAAAAGCTTTATTCTGAGGATATGTGAGTAGTTTTCAATTATGTTTTTTTTTTTACCACATAAAATGGCATTTTCCACAAAAAACCTTCTTTTCTTTTGGCCTGCAAATGGAACTTATTTTTCTAATTCATCTGCTTATTTCTCAAAGACATATTGTTATCACGTGACAAGGTGAGATTTGGAGTCAGGCATTTCTCAACTGATGCTTCAACTCTGAGCCCCTATGCTGAGGTTAAATTGGAATAAGCATTGGTCTGAACCATACAAAGATGCCAGTGTTTGACTTTTCTGTTTTAAAACAAGGTCTTATTATGTGGTCCAGGCCAGCCTTGAACTTCTCCTTTCCCAGCTTCTTGAATGCTGGGAATATAGACAAGTACCCCCTGCACTCATGATTCTTGACTTCCAGAAATTGAAATTGTGTATGGCTCCATCAAATAACGTAATAAAACGGTGTCTCTTAGATTGACAACATAATGGAAGACAGAACTGATGCTTTGTATGTGGGTTGACACAGGCTAGCTTTATCCTGGGAAACCTGCACCTTCTGGAAGACATCTGCACTAACTGAGGTTCCCACTATTAGCCAGTATGATCTAGGCACACTGAATTGGGGAGATCAACTGAGGAAACACTGACCTGGGTGATTGATATGAATTCTGTTTGATGTAATTCTTCTTAAGCTTAGCATATGTTCTAAACAGGATTCTGGAGTCCTTTCTTTTTTCATCGTCTAGTTCTTCGTCCCCAAGGGAAATTTTCAAGAAGGAGAGAGCAGGCAGTCGGGAGAAAAGCCTCCAGCATGGCATGTGAGCTGTCTGAGGAAAGACTAAGACTGCCAATCATTTCTGGTTAGATGAAGGCTTCACATACGGGGGTTATCGCTATCACCACCCTCACCAAAATGGCCAGCACATCTCAAAGCTTATAGATCTCTTGCATAGAGTGAACTCACCTCACTTTCCGGGAGGACACATTATTAGTTTCTTAATTTTAAAAGTGAGGAAACCAAGTGATACTCAAGTTCGCATAGGGAGATTGTTGACTCTTGAGTAGCACTGGTTGATAGAACCTTCTGCCATTATTAAAATATTCTCTGCCTGTCCTCTTCAACATGATTCAACATGATAGCATTATCTGCATGGGGATGCTGGACACAGAAAGTGTGCTAATATGACTAGACCTGTGAAGATGAGATGACATTCAGATTTCAGCCAAAACAGTCACGTGAGGCTAGGAGATGCTGCGTTGGAGAGTGCGGCTCCTGAACTCATGTTTTCTGTCACTTCTTTTTTTCTTTTTGCTTGGTGCAGGAATTTCAGAGAAGGAAGGGAATGGCTACATCTCTGCCCTCTGATTTTGATGGATCCTAGTTTCTTCCAGGGGATGATGGGGGTTACATCTAAAGCTTGCACAGTCTCCTTATGGGAAGGCAGTTGGATTTTACACTGATTTCCCAGGAATGCCAAACTACATTGTTCCCCTAAACAACCGCTATGATAGGTTAAACCAGATTCTGGCAGTTTCTTTCCAGCCATATGGTATCATGACAAACATGACTAATTCCTGCTCTGTTTGTTCTGAATCGTGTTAATCTGCCAACTGGTTAGCGCCCATTATAAAGCAGCTTTTATCTGGAGATTCTCATTAGCATGTGAAATTAGTCCAAGCCTAAACTTCATTTTGCCAAATCTTCCCTCAGGCTGCTCTTGAGATAGGGTCTGTTCACAATCGAGCTTTTGTTTCCTGACTGTCAGGCTATGCCCAGAAGGTCAATTAGCGTTTTTCTTCCTCCTTCTTCTTTTATAAATCAGATACTTGGTGTTTATTTGCTGTTATCTAAATTCTGGTAGAGCTAGTCTGTCTTTCTATGTGTTCTGCTTCTGTGGTAGAGAAATATATCTTTGCCTGCTCCCAAAGATAATTCTTATTACATCATTTGGCTCAATAAAGACTGACTTATAAATAGTCTTCTGTGAGATTTCACCTGACTCCCTGACACACATCTAGTGATCCCTCAGTATTAGAACCTTTCAGGATTACCGCCAAATCTTCTCAATGTGCCTTTTCACACTTGCACTAGGAGGGGCAGCTAACACAGACTCAGAAATGATCAGGTTCTTAGAAATTCAGAAACAAGGTTTTAACAAAGAAGATAGGCATGGCTGTGCTCTGCCCCTAAAAAGTTATGCATTCTTTCTCTTAGAATTATTCTATTAGTTTTAAAGAAATAATTCATGTTAATTAAAATTTTTTGGGGATAGCTATCCTAAAACCCCTTGAATGTATAAAAGTTTAAAAATTTGATTTTGAAAAATTAGAGATGGCTAACTCTTAGTTTAAGGATATTAAAAGCATTGATAGATAGATAGACAGATAGACTTCTATTATCATTTTCTAAGCAGGAAAGATATCATAATACTAAAAGAGAAGGGAGACTCTCGGAACAAGCATTCGAAGCAGACAGGTTCAGCTCCAGGAAAACCACCACCTTCTCCAGGGCCTGCTTTTTCTCCTTTTTGACTCAGATCGGGGAAGATTATATTATATCTGCGGAACCCAGATACCGCAAATAGAATGAACCCCCACCTCGCCCCACACCGCCCTTTGTCTGCCGGGGCTCTCCTTGGGTTGCACTTCATTGGAATAACCTCAGCTGTCTCAGATGAAAAATCCATCTTCGATCAGACCCCTGCTGCTCCTGCCTCGTCTACCTTGTTTTTGAAACCTTCCTAAAAGCAAAAGTAAATGCAAGGGATATGGTAAGGTTTTCCTCGTGATCTCGATATCTCTGGAGAAAAAAATACTGATCAGTGCAACCAAACAAGATGAGAGATAACCTGAAATGTCACTCATTTAAGAATCCAACTTTCCCTGCCCGTCATGAAGCATTACTGAGCAGCAGGTCACATTAAAGGCAAATGGATCAGAGCACTTCTGCTGGAACTAGAGATTAACTTGTTCTTAGTAGCTCTGGAGGATTCTGAGTGTTAGTTTTACCATCTGTAAAATGGGAACACCAACACCTTCCCACCTGGTACTGCTCATGTGAAGGTAAACTGTCATCTGGTTGGTGCTGGATCTGGACCACAGTAAGGGGCCAACGAGTGGCAGCTGGTGCAGCTTCTGGCGACGGACACTGGACCCAGGGTGGAGGGGAAAGGAGCCTTTGTGTTCTCATTGTATGGGGGGCATTGTCACCACTTACTGAGCCTCAGTTCTGCTCATCACAGACAGTGGGTAGATTCTCTTTGGGAATGGGACATGGGGTCTTCCCAGGGCAAATGTCAGGCGCTTTGAAGTGTTGCCGGGTCAGTCAGCTTCTGGGAATCTCCCGAGCACTCAGCGTTGCCTCCCACTGAATGCCATCTGAGGTATAGCATCCCAGAGGAAGGAGTTGAAAGGCTTCAGTGTGGGTGGGACTCCTGGAGAAGGCACCCAAAGAATGTAGGGGGCCAGCTCCGCATTCATCAATCTCCCATTGTGCAGGGTCCCAGATTTGAGATGTTCCCTGAGTGTGGTGGTGTAAGGCTGAGCTTTCAGAGAGGACAAGTTCTAGAAAAAGATCCTGTTGTCATTTGGGGGAAATTAGAGATATTTTAATTCCCTTGTTTTTTATAGCGGTTTTGCTTTGCTGAAGGGCAGAGCGAAGGAGGCAGCAGAGCCGGCCCAGCTGAGAGAATTCTGCTGCTCCAGCTCACAAACCCTCTGCTCGGTCGACTCTCGTGCCTTGTGATCAGCATGAATGCCCTCCTTTCTGGCTTTGCCTATCACCGCGGGTGTGGTTCCTGCTGGGGGAATTTGGTTAATGGAAGCAGACCACTTCCACTACCAGTGACAACCTCTTGTGTTTTCTTGGTTATTGTCACCATCAGCAAAGGACTGCTGGCCGTCGGCAGGGCCCCAGATGGCGGTATTGGATTCTAGATGCCCAGGCTGACTAAATATTTGGGCTGTAACTTTGGCAAATTCCCCCTTAGCTTCAGTTTTCCTACCTTTAAAAGGGGAAGCTAACGTGACACCAAGCTGGTGAGGGGTTTGGGAGGGACAAAGCCAGCAGTGCTTGCAAAGCATGGAGCACAGTGCTTGCAAAGCATGGAGCACAGTGCTCATCAGAGTTGGCCCGGAACAGTGCATGTTGACTGTGGAATAGCCAAGGAGACTCAGGCTGGGGATTGTCTCAACAACTTCTGAGCACTTCCTCCGGGCCCCATTTTCTCCCTGAGATACTTATGAAGCTCTGTGGCCCTCTCGATGCCCACCTTGCAGTAAGTAACCAAAGGAACAATCTCCCCCTCCAAAGCATAACGTCACAGAGTGGGGCCTTCTTATATTTGAAGATACTGTGTTGATCTGAGATTTTTCTACTTGTGGTGAAGAGTGTTGGAAAGAGGTAAGATGTTAGTGAGACCATTGAGAAAATCAAAAGGGGTTTCTCACTCACCACACAGGGGTAGGTCTTACTGGTTGCTGGCCTCCCACCTCAGTAATGTACCCACTCTAATCAAACCTCTTCACATCTAACCTTATGTTCTTCTTATGGCTAAGTCAGGTCTCATTTGGAGGTTGTTGGTGGGCTGTAAACCATAGCCTGCCCTCTTGCTTGTGAACTGAGGAATGAAGAGGCAAAGAAATGCTTAAAATTAGCAACAAATTCAAGACCCTAAGGCTCGTCTGTCAATAGCCAGTATCCTTTGAGTTTTCTAAGGTGACAGATCATGTCTTCCACAGTTTTCATTTTGTGATTGTCTTAGTTACTTTTCCATTACTGTGATATGACACCATGACCAAGACAACTTATAGAAGAAAGAGTTAACTGGGGGCTTACAGATTCAGAGATTGAGTCCATGGCCATTTTGATTATCATGGCGGAGAGCATGGCAACTGGCAGAAAGGCAGATGCAGAGCAGTAGCTGAGAACTCACAGCTGATCCACAAACACAAGGCAGAATGAGGCACAGGAAATGGCATAGAGTTTTGAAACCTCCAAGGCTACCCCAAAAGACACACATTGTCCAGAAAGGCCACATCTCATAATCCTTCCTAAACAATACCACCAGCAGGGTATCAAGTATTCAAATCTATGAGCCTATGGGGCCATTTTCAATCAAACCATTGTAATAATCAGTATTTATGGGATTTGCCATTAGATGTCCATAACTGTCTACCAGAGTCTGTTTCGTGTGTGTGTGTGTGTGTGTGTGTGTGTGTGTGTGTGTGTGTGTGTGTGAATGCACATGGTGGACATGTTTACAAGTACATGTGCAATTGCATGTGGAGGCTAGACGGCAATGTTGAGTGTCTTCCTGGGTTGCTCTCCACTTTATTTAGCGTCAGAGTCTCTCTCTAAACCTACTGCTGGCCAATTGTCTAGTCTAGGTAGCCAGCTTGCCCCGAGGATCCTGTCTTCACTTCATAGAGCATTGAGATTAGGCCATGCCCACCTAGGTTTTTATTATTTTTAATGTGGGTGCTGAGAATCCAAACTTGATGCTTTGTCCTGGTACAGTAAACACTTTATCCACTGATCTATCTTTCAAGCCCAGGAATCTGTGCTTCATTTTCATTTTTCTTGTTAAAAATGATTACACTGTAAGGATGCAGTAGGAAACTTTCTTTTTTTTAACGTGCATTTTTTGGTATGTATTTGTGTGTATGTATGCAGGTGCTTATGTGTGTATGTGTGTAGTTGTGTGTGTGTATGCAGGTGCTTATGTGTGTACAGATCAGAGTTTGATATTGAGTGTCTTCCTCAGCTGTTCTCCCTCTTGTCTTTTGGGATAGGGACTCTCACTCAACCTGGAACTTACTGGTTCTGCTAGACTGACTGGCCACTGAGCTCCAGGGGTCTGACTGTCTCCACCTCCCCAGGGCTGGAATTACAGGTACCTGGCTTTTTGCATGGTTCCAGAGCACACAAACTCCGATCCTCATGCTTGTCCAGCAGGAACTTTACTGATTGAACTCTCTTCTTAATTTCCCTATGACTTTCAGTTGGGTGCCCATCAAGTCTTCCAAGGGATTCCTTTCTGTAACTGTTACATCAGAGGACCTTGGGCCCTGTGGTCATCAGGTTATCTGAGGCCTTGTCTTTGAGGATAATTGGGCAAGCTTGGCAAGGACCTGGGGTGTCCATCCATTTTTCTTTTCTTTATCTTCTCTTCCTTCCTTCCTTCCTTCCTTTCTTCCTTCCTTCCTTCCTTTCTTTCTTTCTTTCTTTCTTTCTTTCTTTCTTTCTTTCTTTCTTTCTTTCTTTCTTTCTTTTTTTGTCATTCATCACAAGAGACTCTGATAGAGCCAGGTCCTGAAGCAGGGGGATAAAGCTCTTTCTCAGTGATAACTTCCCTTACACGTACATCATCCTTCCTCCCCTGCGGATGATAATAAATTCCCCCATGGCCCAGAAGCCAGGGCCTCCCTTTTCTGAAGGAGGAAGCGTTTGAGAAGACTTTGAAGGATAAGAAGTCCAGCCTGGTACAATTCCCAGGGATGTAATTTAACAGTGACTGATGGTTCATCGTGTGCTGGTTGAGTGTCAGAATAAAGACAAATGGGAACAGGAGAAAGATCTCCCTGAAACTCCCCTCCAGCACAGGGGCTCTGTAGAGCCCACAGGGTGGGCCACTGGGCCCTGGGAAGGGCAGTTATTAGTTAATAGGTACTCACAGAGCTTATAAAATGTTTTATTAAACGACAAACTCCTAAACATTATACAGGGTCCTATTTTGTGGTCCATATGCTGACTGAATTCCCAGATGACTTTAATGAGCAAATGGCAGCCTATTAAAATTACAGTAGTTTTGCAAAGAAAATAGCTCCCCAGGGGAGGACAAGAAAACACACCAGGCTGCTACTGTGTTGGTTGTTGTCCCAGGAGCTCCTTCCTGCTTCCCCCAAGATCGCTGGTGGGAACAAATCTGCTGTTGTAAGAAGTGTCTGCTCCCACTCGGCCCATCCTCCTGGGTCTGAGAGAGGCTGCTTGCTCTCACTAATCAGCCTCTGGTCTTGCTGACCTTGAAGCAATGAAGAAAACAACTCCTTAATGTGTGTTTTGCTTAATCAAGGAAACTTGCGTTGCTAGCCATTGGAAAGAAAGAACTTAGTGTCTCCATTTTGATATACAGAGCTCAACTTTCTCTTCAATAGAAGATGGGGGAAAGCAATGGCTTTAATTCTACCTCACTGTCAAGCTGCAAGTTATAGTTGATATTCTGTTAAAGGTGTGGTAATCTCTGGTTTGTGTTAACGATCACTGGGATTATGTATGTATGTATGTATGTATGAATGTATGTATGTATTTGGTTTTTCGAGACCAGGTTTCTCTGTGTGACAGCCCTGACTGTCCTGGAACTAGATTTGTAGACCAGGCTGGCCTCGAACTCACAGAGATCCACCTGCCTGTGCCTCCCTCCCGTGCTGGAATTAAAGGTGTGCACTACCACGCCCGGCTTTTTTTTTTCTTTTTCTTTTTTGCTCTGTTTCACCTCCAGGAAAGGCACTATTTTGTGTGTACTCCAGGGCAGTTCCAGATCTCCTTCCTTTTTTTTTTTTTTAACTCTTGCCATTAAAGGTAAGAAAGGCACTCTGAGAGGCAGCAGAGTGAACACCTATCATGCTAAGGGACATCACATTAATGTAACCTGATGAACTTTCTGTGAAACCGAAAATACTTTATATCTGCACTGCCCAAGAGTAGATTCTAGGGTCTTGACTTCATCTGTGGCACTGTCCTCTTTCTATCTGTCTGTTGGCTTCCTACTGTCCTCAGGAAAAAGTCCAATGTTCTTACTATATCATGTTAGTCTAAGTTCTTAAAAATTGTATTTGTTTATTTTATGTGTCTGAGTGTTTTGTCTGCTTGTGTGTCTGTACACTACATTCATGCCTGGTGCTCTCAGAGGCCAGAAGGGGCCATTAGATCTCATCAGATCCCCTGGCATTAGAGATAGATGGCTGTGAGCTGCCATGTGGGTACTGGAAATTAAACCTGGGTCCTCTGGAAGAACCACCAGTGCTCTTAACCACTGAGCCATTTCTCCAGACCACAGTACAAGTTTTTAGTTGTAAGAAAAAGAGGTGAATTCTGTAGGCTGTAGGCAGCAGGAAAAGTCGCTGAAGGGATATAGATGAAGGTACAAAACCCAGCAGGTCATAGGAACAGGCTCACGAAACAGTCAGGTGTGAGCAGTTTGGGCAGCCGCTAAAACCATAGCTACTTAGCGAGGACAGTGAGTTTGTCTTGTAGACCACTCTAGGCCACGGTGTTGGTGACTCTGCCCCATGAGATATCGGACCCTCTTCTGAAATGCTGCCCTTTGTCACCCTCTGATGGTTCACCATGGTTCATGCTTCTTTCCCAGTGGCTCCCTGTTTGACAGTGGGCCAGCACACCTGATTGCCCTTCTTTTTGTTTTCAGAGCACAGGCTTTATCTTTCTCCTTGCTCTGGTCTCCACCTGCAAAGCTCTGTCGCACTACTTTCTGTGGCTAGTCAGTCATCACCCCGCCCTTTTTAAAAAGTTCTCCTCTTGCAGGGGGGAGCCGCTTGGTCCTGCCTCAACTGAATGTACCAGGCTTTACTGCCCCCCACCATGGGAGAACTTACTCTTTTGGAAGAGGGGAGGAGGGGTGGGTTGGGGGGTTGGGTGGGAGTGGGGGGAGCGGGAGGAGGGATGAGAGGGGGATCTGTAGTTGGCATGCAAAATGAATAAAAAATTTTAATTAAAAAAAGTTCTCCTCTTTGCTGAGGCTTTCTCTGACCATCTACTCTGAGTCCCCAGTGTCTCCATCATACATTCTCTAATCTCTGTCTATTATGTCACTTTTTATTGCCACCCCAGTGCTTGCCAAATGCGGTTCATGTCCTTAGTGATAATTTGTTCCTCCCATCCCTGGCCCTTCAGTGTTGAGAGTCATGACCCTCCACGCCCAGCTCAGCATTGCACCTCCAGCACCTTTAGCAGGATGCACCCCAGAGTGACAGGCCGCGGTGTTACTTCAGGGTGTAGTCACTGAAAATCCTCCACACAGCCATCATCCCTGATAACATGCCTTCCTCTCTAGCATCTCATTTGCTCCTTAGAAATGAAGCCACTGACAGGTATCTAAGCATCTTCGTAGCACAGAGCACAGTGGCTACTGCCCATGATACTACTCCTCATTGATCTTGGCACTAGGGCCCTGTAGATTGCTTGTTTTGTTACATTAGGATAATTGTTGGATTTTTATTGGTGAGGTGCTGACAGTCTAAACATCAGGAATCTTCTAAAAGTCAGTCAGTGGTCTTTACTATGATGAACTATTATCAAACACTCGAAAAACCAGGCCAGCTTCCCATCCTTCCACCTTCCGCCTTCCGCATACTGCCTACTCCCGGGTGTAGCCAACACAAAGGTGCCAATCTTCTCAGCTTCTGCTTCTGGGCAAGAGTCAGCTCATAAGCCTTTTGTATTCTGGTTCTTACTGTGATATTATGGAATAATCTTTTTGTACACTGTGAAGATGTGTCTTTGCCAAGAGGACTTCTGATTGGTTTAAAAAAGAGCTGAATGGTCAATAGCTGGGCAGGAAGAGGTTAGGCAGGACTTCAGGTCAGAGAGAGAGGAAAAGGAGATGAATCTAGGTGCAAGAGAGATGCCAGAGGAGATGGAGAGGAAGCAGAACATGCAGGAGAGGTAAAAGCTATGAGCCTCGTGGCAGCATGTAGATTAATAGGAATGGGTTAATTTCAGTTATAAGAGCTAATGAGACAAGCCTAAGCTAAGGCCAAACTTTCCTAATTTATAAGAAATCTCCATGTGGTTATTTGGGAGCTGGCAGTACAGAAAAAGACTTGTTACACTGTGACATTCTGCTCTTTTAAGTCTCAGGAGTGCATCTCATTTCCCCTTAATACCTTGACACCCTATTTTTTTTTAAATCAGTTTATGGAATTAATGCCAACAACATTGAAATCCTCAGTACCCTAATGGTCACTGGACAGATTTGTTCTAGCTGTAAAGAGCTGAGAGGAGGCTGTAGACTTTCCTAATCCTGTTCCTCCCTTGGGAAAGGACAGACTTTGATTTGAATACTGGTTGAATGTGTGTGGATTTTTTGAATTCGTGTTTTAAAATCACACTGTTAGATTTGTATCACTCAGTTTAGCTTGCTTGGTTTGTGCTGGTTCTCGTTTTAATCAGTCACTGCTGTGGTAAGCAGTCTTCTATCTCTGCACTCTACTACTTCAAAAACAGAGACATCACTAGAAAAGAAAATCACAGGCCAAAAGCTCTCATAAGTCTATTGCAGTCTTCAGCAAAACATTAACACATTCAGTGCAATACTAATAATATAATATAATAATTAAAATAATAATATTTTGATGCATCAGGGTCAAGTGAGGGGCTTTCCAGGAGTGCCAGGCTGACTGAAGGACATGACTTACCTTTCAGGAGCAGGTGTAGGCTACCACATTAGCCAACTGAAGAACAAAAACTATGTCATCTACCTGACAGACACAGAAAAGTCTTCTGACAAATTTGATGTTCAAGGTAAGAACTCTGAAAATTAGGAATAGAGAGGCTTTCCCAACCCAAGAAAGGTCACCTGTGAAAAGCCTGTAGGTAGCTTTGTAGATGGTGAAGGATTCAAAGATTTCCTCTAAAGGTTGGGAATGAGGCAAGGTGGCCTCTTGCCCTCTTATTGATTGGAAATTATGAAACAACCAACAGAAAACCCAAATTCTCCATATGTTGATGAAGAGGACAGAAAAGCTTTCTACTTGTAAATTATATAACTGTCTATAAATGAAACCCCAAAGAATATATCGGAGCACTCCTGGACCTAAAAATAGACTTTGCAATGTTACAGGGTACCAGAGCAGCATAGAAAGTCAGTTACGCTCCTATGGCCCAACACTGAGCAACTGTGGACATCAGAGCCAGGATTCTCACTGTGGAAGAGAGAAGCTGCAGACGGGGGAGGTGGAGGATGCCAGGATGACCTGTGGGGTGCTGGCCTAGACTCACAGATATCAGCAGAAGTCACCAGTCACTCACTCCAGACAGGGGTAGTAGATGTGGATTAGGATGAGTACTCACGGTCCAGCTCTGCCTCCTAAGACAGCCTGGGAGGAGTGGGATGCCCGAGGAATCCACACACCATTTTAATTTTAAGATACTATTCTCCAGTAAATGTTCTTGGGAAAACGGCTAGTTCTAGGGCTTGTGTGGTGAAATAGTAAGATGAGCTTCGAGCATCCTGTGTATGTTCTGATGCCAAAATGGTTAAGGAAGAGGGCTGGGTAAGGAAGGGGTGAGACACTTCAAAAGGACGTGGGATTCAACCTGAAATAATTTCCAAAAGTCAATTCTGGAAAATTTGAGAAGCAAACTAAATCATGACAGTACTGGATTATTATCCAAAGAGTAAAGTAAATATCAACAGATTCTATAGATACAAATACAAGATTGAATAAGTAAGTACATGGGAGAGAGGGGCCAACACTTCCTCACAGAAGAATTTCAATAACTGAACATAGAGGGAGTGGAGAAATAGAGACTGGCCATTAGAACCCCACAGTAATGATTTCAACAGGCACAGTTCCTGGAGGCAAGCTAAAAAATAGTGGATAAAATGTTAAACAGAAATTGTATATTTGCCTAACCTCAGAGTATCTTCCCTTAATGCATTTCATGCTTTTGTGATTTTAACACGGACCTACAGATTCCTCTGGAACACCTCTCCAGGAATTAGAGCTGAACTGATCTCTCCTGGAGAATAAACTGGACTTAGAGACGTTCTTCTAACAGGAAGCAGAGAAATGTGTAACATTCTCTTGAAGAAGCAGATGGTACCTGAGTTGAAAGGTCAAGGTTCACTTCCCTGGGAGTGAGACCCACAGGGACCATATACTCCTGAAATGCTGCATCTCTGTGGTGCGAACTTCTGTGGCTCAGTCTAGACCTTAGTGTGGACAGCTCCAGAAGGACAGATACTCTACGACTTTGACCCGCAGTTTCCAAACACATCAAGGTTGTGAAACACTAGGAAAAGTCACAGACGAGAAGACACTGGGTAGAAAAGACATCCCAGTGCTACCGAGGGTAGGTGAATCCTGGGAGAGATCTGGTTATAGAAAGGTCAGAGAAATTCCAATAAGACCTGTAGTTTGGGTAACTGTATTGTATTGATGCTAATTTCTTGTCTTTGAGAATTGTGCCATGATTATGAACATAAGGGAAAACTGTGTGAAAGTTAATGAGGAACCTCATGGTCTTTGAAACTTTCTCCAGAGTCTAAACTCATTTCAAATGTCAAATCAGGAAGCTTTTTTTTCTTTTTTCTTTCTTTCTTTCTTTCTTTCTTTCTTTCTTTCTTTCTTTCTTTCTTTCTTTCTTTCTTTCTTTCTTTATCTTTTCTTTTTTTAAAGCATGGATGAGCGTTGAGGGCTGGTGAAAATGAAGTGAATTCTTAGTCAGGGTGGCCAGAAGTCAGGAAATACTGTCTTAAGCACTGTAATTCGTGTTTTAATCACAATAGTCCTAGGCGGATAGTTCTTGGAAGAATCAACAGCTAGAAGAGTTATGAGAGGCTGATTCTGGAGCCAGGAGTAGGGCTCGGGGTGCAGGCTTTGGGGACCCTTCAGCTCTTCCCTGTGGGCTTTTCTGCAATAGTACCTTCTCAAAATCGTTCTGAAATCATTTTAGACTTTAGTGAGAAGTTGCAGAAGTGGCACAAAGATGCCTCCAAATGTTAACATCTCCCATGATCATGGACCGATCTAAGAAGACCAGCCATGACTTACCACCACTGAGTGCTGCTAATTCTGCACACCGCTGCTTCATCACACACATTCTGGCCAGGATCTGCTTTCTGTCCCTCACTGCTTGAGCCCCTTGCTCTCTCCTGACTTGTCCCGGCACTCACGTCTCTATCTGTTACGGCCTTTGCAGGTCACTGGCTGGTAAAGACTTTAGCATTTGCTTTGCTCCCCCTGCCCCTGAATTGGGGTTTGTTAGATGTCTCTATATTGTTTTTATACATAATTAGTGGTTGCATATGTTTATCAAGTATACTCTGATGTCTTGATCCATAAACATGCTGCTCTTGATTTAGATCAACAAGCTCAAAATTCAGTTACATTTTCTCCTCCAGTGGACCTTACCCTGGGTGATCTTTTTTGATGCTCACCATGTTCTCAGAGGATATTAAGCTTTTCGGCTGTGTTTTGGGCAGGTTCTTACACAGCCCAGGCTGGCCTTGAACTCTCCTCCTGCCTCTGTGTACATCCAAGCTGGTCTGGCACTTGCAATGGTCATGCCTCTGCCTCCAGAGTGCAAGGATTACAGGCGAGTCACCGTGCCCTGCTGAGGCAAGCTTTTTCTGAGGTTTGCGTGTGGTTCTAGGATGCATGTTTGGAGAGAGGTGAAGACCAATCTTGATTTCTCGGCTCCTCCTCAGGGTACCCACCGACAGCAAAGGAAGATGGCTGATTTCCTCTGGTTTGGGGCAAAGACCAACCACAGAGGCGGGGCCTAGCTTTGGCTCCTGCAGAGGTACCTGCATGTGGTGGTGGTGGTGGTGGGGTGCTGTGGAAAGGAAGGATGAATCCCCTCAACCAAAGGTTCTGGCAAACCCCCCAGGCACCCCTTCCCCGCTCAGTGCCTGAGCACTTGGGACTGACCTTTTCAGTTCTCAGTCTGTCAAACTTTTGCCTCTGGCTGAATCTTGGCCTCTCACTCCCATTAAGCAAATGGAGTGGAGGCCGTTGGCTTCCAAATGTGCTCCCTGCCTTTTGAAGCTCCAAGAGACTCGGCGCTGGCATAAATCAAAGGCGAGGGAGCTTATTCACTGAGCTCGTCAGAAAGACCCCACTGTCATCATGTCACATGCAGGAGTTTATTCTTTTAATAGCTTTATTCTCTTCCTGTTAAGAAAAGGAATTGTTCCTGAGCGCTCATTCCATACTGTATATTAGCCATTTCATTTTTCACAGAGGGGGGAACATGCCTTTCTCCACATGATTAATATTGAAGTTGAATACCAGAAGAGCTGACCATGTGCTGGCTTCGGGCCCATCCATCAGCAATTTCACATCTGTAACCTAGCCACAGCCAGTCCCCGCTAACATCATGAACAAATCACGGCTGGTGCACAGTCAGAGCAGTTTATGGACCGTGTGTGACGAGAGCAGGCATTCTCCCTGGGGATGTGAGATCGGGGATGATCTAAGACAAGGGAATGCTCACGTGACAAGAAGATCCACAGATCTCTGTCTTAAAAAAAAAAAAAAAAATTCCTGTTAGGATCTTGCCAACGGAAGGTCAGCGTCTGGCCCTGTCCTTAGTGACCAAGCAGGGAAGAGTGGGGCGGAATTCTGGTTTTGAGAACGAGGAGTCTGAACAGCTCAAGGGTGTAAAAACTTTGCACTTGGGTCCCCCTGAGGGTCTGCACTGTGATTGGGCAAAATCCTCACTGTGCTTCCTGTCAACATTTCCGACTCAGACTGTCCCCTAGAACCCGGTGTCTGGTGCCCAGATGGACTGCGTAGCAGTCGACTTGGCATGTGCCACTTAACCTCTCTGGCTTCCTGTTTTCTCTGGGGTAGGAATGTTCCCTGCACATGGGTGCCCTGACACTTCTTGAAGAAGTGCCAATAGGTGAGCTTCCACCCAGCACGTAGTAGGTCCTCCCAGAACCCTTCCTCTTTCCTCTGCGGAGGGAGCAGGGTGTCTCGGCTGGGATTAACTGATCAAGACAGCTAGACTTGGCTGGAAGTTTAGTTGAAGGGCAGGTCCTTTCAGGGGAACATGAAGCGCTTTATAAATTGCCTTCAAAAGCAGCACCAAATCCTTCAGTCAGTTTTAAAGGAACTGTTTACCCCTGCATATGGCAGACATTATTTGGAGTAATAAACCCTCTGAGAATCTGAACATTCACGGGCCAACAGATGGGTCAACCTGCTTTGCAATTTAACCAAGTAATTTATTTCAATCACCCGGACAGGGCCTGTGAAGATTACTAATTCTGTTCACAAGCGAGAGCAGCAAACAGCACTTCATCGCTGAATTGTGCAGCTATTATGGAAATGCACACCTGTTCAATTGGGTTTGGGGCAGTCTTCATCTCTATTAGTGCTTCCTTTTCTTCCAAGGTATGGACTAAATTGCGGTGGTTTCTTCTGCCGAAACTCATGTTCTAATTGGTGTCAGGGTGAGACAAAGATCGCAGTGAAAATTTATACCACAGTGTAGGTAAAATTAATGTCATCAAAGTCATCTTTGAGAGGCAAAACAGGTGTGTCAAGAGTGTATTCTTATAATAATTGGGCATCGCGCTCTTTCTTCTTGAAACAATCTTCCCAGGGTTTAATGAGGAAGGAGAAAAAGGGTTGTTTTCCCTTCATCTTCAAATCTGCTTCTATCTTCCACATTTTCACTTCGTTTCTCTCCACATGTGCTCATATAGAAGCCAAGGGGAGAGAGGGTTGAAATGATCTCCGGGAACAGCTCTGGAGAATTTCTGTGTGCAAAAGGGGAACCCACAATGTGCAAAATACCAGGAGTGGCGGTCCCTGGGATCTTCACCGTCTGCTTGCCCTGGACTCCAACACTGAGCCAGACAAAATTTCCCTGATATCCAGGAGGCTTTGCACAAAACACAGCAGCTGGATTGCATTTGGGACTCGCCACATGTGATACCAATGGTACAAGGTTGTTTTGTTGCTTTTTTTTTTTTTTTTTTTTTTGAAAGGAAGGTAGTTCTTTTCTTCTATAAAGCCTTCCTCTGCTTTGATGTCTCTAGTGAGTACTTCCATATAGACAAGTAGGGGTTTCCACACCGATCTTTCCAGACTATGTACTGCTGAAATGACTTCACCCAAAGGGAGACCAGAGTAGGTTCCAATTAAACAGAAACGGGGGGCGGGGAGTTGATGGGAGGGTCCCACTGTTCAGTGGAGAGATAACTACAATTAGAGGTGAGTGAAGGTCACGATAGGACCTCTGTCCTGAGCTCTTGGAAAATACTTCTAATTTTTAAAGCTCTCCATGTCTATTAGAACAATGAATAAATATCCCCTGGGACAGGAAAATGTACTTCCAAAGTTTGTGTTTGTGAAATTTTCAACATCTACATGAATTGCAATGTTGTATACTTGCCTTTAGGCTGTTTGTGATGCGACGACAAAATACCTGAGCGATTTGTAAAGAACGTAGGTTTCTTTGTTGCAGTTTCGAGCCTGCGGTCTGAGACGAGCATGCCAGCAGGTGCAGGCCCCGGTGCAGACCTGCCCTCTGCTTCAAGATGGCGCCTCTGCACGGATGGAGCACTGTTCTCACCTGGCAGAAGAGAAGTAGGGCAGAGAGGGCAGCGCCTACTTCCGCTCATTCGTGAGGGTAGAGTCCTCATACTGAATTATTTTCCCCCAGTCCCCTCCTATTAATCCCACCCTGAAGCTGGAACACATGAACTTTGAAGGTCGTACAGACAACAGAGTTTCTGTAGAGACGCTGAAGAAAATCCATGTAAGCCTCTTCAAGATGATAAGGTCCACGGCACAAGGCCCTCCTCACTGCTGATCCCACCTACGCAAGTTCCTCACATTTGCACCTCCTCTCTCAAATCCCAGTGCCTCCAACCCATTGGCCTCCTTCCGTGGCCCCCTAAGCGCCTCTTCCCTTGAATGGCAGCATCGTGTTTTCATTGACTTTGTCCTCTCCTTCTTGGTTCCTCAAGTTCTGACCAGTTGATAAGAGCGGTGGCTTTCCCCCAGTCCCATGCCCAGAGTTTCCCCTGGCCTGCCCTCATCTCTCCATCTTCCTTTGGTAAAGCGAAGGCTTTCACCCGGACGGTTACCATGACTCCCCCCAGCTCCACCTTCCCTGCTTGGCAGACCAATCCTCTGTGCCAGGACTTCACCCAGCTCCTCACTGCCCACAGAGCTGAAGACACCTGGTGCTTTGAGAACCAAAGCCCTTCTGGAACGGCTGCAACTCCAGGCCCGTCTCCTCTATCCCCTCACACGCTCTTGGTGGGGGTGAATATGGATACTAACCGTTCTGCAGAGAACCTTTGCTTTGCCGCCTCCGACATCTGTATGGCTGGCTCTCTACCTAGAGTGCCACCTAGAGAGGCTGCTTGTTGAGGCTCCATCCTTCCTTTAGCAAGTTCCTGCCCCGCCCTCTTCCAGCAGGCACATGCCCCCCCCCCCCAAGTACCGGCCGCTCTTTGATTCTTTTGATGTTTTATGGAGCTCATCTTTTTCTAATGGTATTCCACCTCATTCTACAAGCATCTAGCTAGTGCTCATTAGAAGGCGAAGCCTGAGGGTGTGCTGGTGATGCAAGAGAGAGAGAGAGAGAGAGAGAGAGAGAGAGACTGTAATTGCCATCACTGATGATCAATACTGTCTGATGGTGGCACAGACAAGAGCCATTGTTAAAAGATGTGCAGCCGGAACCGAACAATCCACATAGAATGATCAGTTGTGTGTGCGTGCACGTGCGCGTGCGAGCCTATGTCTGCATGCTCATGCACACATGCTTCTGCATGTATTCGTGCACACCTATGTGTATGCACAGTATATGTACATTCTTTTATGTACTTGCAAAAGTGCAAACATGGGCATCTGGAGGACAGAGATGAACATGGGATGTCTTCCTCGACTGCTTTCTCCTTACAAATATCCATCCATCTATCTATCTATCTATCTATCTATCTATCTATCTATCTATCTATCTATCCATCTATCCATCTATCTATCTATCTTTGTTATGTAAGTTTTCCTTTTTCAGAGGAAAACTTGAGGGAGTCGAGTCTCTCCTTTCATCATGTGATTCTGGAGACTGAACTCAGGTCATCAGGCTTGGCTGCAAGTGCTTTTACCTGCTGAGCTCTCTCACTGGCCTACTGCACCTTAATTTTTGAGACACGCTCTCAAATAATTATTGGCCCAGAACTCATCAGTTCTGTACAGCTTTTAAGTGGAAGTCAGGGATGCAAACTCGGGTCCTGATACTTTCACGGCAGCCGCTTCTCTAAGTCACTTCCCCAGCATGCAAGGCGTTTTCTAGGTGGACCCGTTCTTGAGGAAACAGCCTCTTGTTGCTGCATCCTCTTGAAGCCCAAGCCTTGCGCCTGCCCCTCAGCATCCGCACAACTGCATGAAGATGTCTTAGTGCCAAGCACTGGAGTCTTAACTTTGCGTTAAGCTCCTTTGTGGAGAAATAATAGTTTTTTTTGGGGGGGAAGGGTTGAAACACAAAAGGGGTTTTTGACTACGAAAGTTGCCGTCTTTTTGAAAACTTTGCATTGTTTAATTTACTGTCTCTGTAATGAATGCCATCCCTCGGCTTTCATAAATAAAGCCACAGGCTTAGGGAATGACAACAGGACAAAGTGCCAAGGCTTTGCTGTACAGTCGCTCACCTCACCCATATCCTCATAGCGTTAGTAGAGTGATTTTCGGAGTCTGCAAGCGAGGATGGAGAAGTCAGCTCTAAGCATTCTACCTGCTTGAGTTTGGAGATAAATTTAATCTTGGAAAGTGCTGGCCAGGATCTAAGGACTGTTTGCCAGATCCCTTCCTTGTCCTTTTGGGACAGTGGTCATTTCTCTGACAAGCTGACTGTTCCTTTGGACACATGATTGTGTTCCTGCCAATGGGATATGGATTGACTAGTCAACACTGTGGTCCCACACTCTTTCCCCAAGCTTCATGGTCAAGATGGTAGAGGCACAGGTGACCCAGTCAGGGTCTCTCTTCTTTATCCTGGAAGCTTCCTGCTTACCTGGCACCCCTAGGCTGGTGAATAAAGGTAAATATGGCACAAGGTACTTGTTATCGCAGCTTGGAGTGGTCTGGACCTAGGTAGTGTGCAATTACACATCTCAGAGCCTGAAGACACAGGGACAGGTTCCCAAAACCATTCGCCTTGCTGGGGATGGATTGCTTGGGTCCTCTGAGTGTCATCAAGGCGGTTCTGGAAACTTGCAGTATTGCTCAGATTTTAGTTGGTTCAATAGGATGTCTGAAGTCGTTCTGTGTTGAATTAAAATATCAGTAGTTCGAATGTGGATGCAAATTCTTCATCACTTTAGCAACCAAGAAGCTTTCCAGATGTTTCGCAGAGCTGTAAAATACTGTACATTGTTTTCTTTTTCAATGGGAAATTATTCGCAGGGCAATAAAAAGTTGTTTTTTCAGTAAACAGATTATGTTTCAGGCTGCGGTGTGAACGCTTAAATGGAACGATGCAATCTGCCACTTTTTAAAGGGAGGTTTTAAACATGTCAGTACAGACCTTTCAATCCTCTGTCCCATAAATTCAACTTTTTAAAATGAAATCAACCTGAGCCCTGAGAAAGTGCGCGCTACTATATCAAAGCCAGTGAGTTTGGCTGTTTATTGCCACCCATGCAACGCGGCAAAGACACAGCCTTTTCACATGGGACACTTTCTTCAACTTTACACCGAGTGAAATTTAATTGCATTTCGTGTTCTGGGATCATTAGGCCTTAGTTCTCCCGGGGGTGGAGCCAAAGGAGAGGCTGAAAGCTCAACTCTGTTAATATGTTTCACCTGGAATTCCATCCTTCTTCCCGGGATGGCTGGTGGTGTGGCAAGCTGCAGCTTGAGAGGCCGCTTTCCGAAAGTGGTTCACTTCGACACACGTCAAATGACGCTTACACCGGTTCCTTGCATTTCAACTAATAACCACCAGCCAAGCCAACAGGATGTGTGATTCTTCCAAGTTCATTTCCGGTATGTTTGTGTCTTACTTAAGAAGGAGGAAGTAAATGCATCATCAGTGGAATAAAGAGAAGCCCAGGCAAAGCCTTCTTGAGTGACAGCTGTACCTTCCGAGCAGAGAAAGGACAGAGTCACATAGTCACACACAGGACAATGCGTTTCTTCCTGTTGCAACACTGGACCATGTCCTTCCACTTCTCAAAGGGATTTATGGATCCTTTTGTAGTTAATTACAAATCATGTATGAAAGTTTCTCGCTGCGTATTTGAATGAAGATTATGGTAATTATTCAATAGAGGGTATGAGAAAGGGTAAAATTAAAGCCAGTTGTTAGAGTTGCTGGCAGAAATGCAGAGTCTCTGTAAGGATAATGGAAGATGAAAGGAAACAGGGCTCCTGGGAGACAGCCCTCCAGCCTATGTCCTTGTGAAATGCAAGCAAACTCTTGCTGAGAACACCCTTCCCTGTGTGGATCTTCACCCCCCAATAACCCACAGGAGGCTCTGGTAGTCACAGAGCCAAGCATCTGAGAGTGAGCTGGGACATTAAGACCCTCACGTCACTGGTCTCTGGAGACACCACGGATAATATGCAGGGGAAGAATCTAGCATAATTTTCCTTGGGATCTATCTAGAAGTTGATGGCTAAATGATTCTTTGTAGCCAATAACATTCATTTATGTCCATTCTGGGGGTGGCTTGGTAGAGCTGGATTCTGACTACTCTTGGTCTTGGTGATCTTTTCAAGACAGTGGCCACCAGTCTTCCTTCCTGGATAACAGTGTGAAGAAGAAAATCGTGCTTTCCTAGTGAAGAGTTTAAAAATGTGGGACTGGCTAGATGGCTCAGTGAGTCAGGGCATTTGCTGCTGGGCTTGCTGACCTGAGTTGGATCCCTGGGACCCCAGAGATGGAAGGAAAGAACTAACTCCTGAAGGCTGCCCTTTCCACGCCCCCTACATGCAAGCACACATGTGCATGTGTGTATAAGTAAATAATTCAATAAGCAAATCAATTCAATAAAATAAGAAGATAACACCGTCGTTTATTTGGGTGCCGGATATCAGCTATACTACCCTCTGTATCTTGCTGTTTGCACACCCGAACTTCTCGTTCATTCTGAAGGTAAATTTTTAAAAAGGTAGATCTATAAAACATATTCAATTTAACTACTAATATATTAGCTGATGAAGAACATGTAGGCCAGTGGTTTAGGCCCTCTTAAAGAGGCCACTGCAATCTGCCGACACCCGGTACTCCCTGCTTTCCTTTCCTACATCTGAGATGGGTTTCTCCCCTGGGAAACATATGCTGAATCTCAGCACAGTCAACATCAGTCGGGAGAGCTTTGCCTTGTCAAAAAACGCTCTTCCACATTCCTCCCATGGAGTTTTGAGGGCCTATATGTAGGTTCTTAGCTAAGTTTGAGGAGTTTACACAAGCCAAATAGAGCGAGGCCCTTGGGGAGACAGACAAAACACAGATTCCTCTAGAGGAATGTGTGTGTTCATGAACAAAGTGCCCTTGAGGGGGGACTCTTGTGCCAAGATTTGAGAGCGAATGAGATCGGGCCAGTAAGAAACATCGCGAAAGCTTTGGGGCCAGAGCCTTGAAATGGGCAGCATGGTGGGAGAGGAGGCTGGACCAGGGATGGTGAGGGAAAAGGAACAAGTGATGAGGATGGGGAGGCAGAGCAAACTTGGATGGAGCATTGACAATCCACTCCTAGGGGAGGACTTTCGGAATGGACTTTTGAGCTGTTTATCCTTACTGGGGTTGTTGTAGGGAGCAGAGCAATGCTCCACAAATTGTTTGTTTGGGTTTGTTTTGTTTTCCTAATCTCTTCGTACTGGGACTGCAAGAGAAGCCCATGGGTCCTGGTGGGAACTGGTATATTGGCTTAACAGCAAAAGGAAGCTATGAGAAGGTTTCAAACAGAGGAGTGACATAACATTTATTAGTGCTACCAACTCCAATGCTGATGGCTTGGGTGAGGGTGAAGAGCACTTGCAGGTCTGTGAAAGTCACGACCATCCATGTTTAAGAATCGTCTGTATAAAGTACCGAAGAGGGCTTGGCTGGTTAAAGAACGGAAGAGTTTTGATCAAAGAGAGTCTAAGGCAGCATTAGTCTCCGACTAGCAGCTGTTTTGAACCAATGAGCATTTTCAGTAGCCTTCTGAAAACTGTACACCAGGAAGAAACTCACTGCGGGAGCGGTAGAAACCGCCGCTGACATGTCTGCCTTAGGATAGGAGGGACAGTAGGCAGACATGAGGTCCCCCCCCCCCCCCGATCGAAAACAAATGTGTAATGGCTGTTGAAATACACAGAATCTTTTCATTTATCTTCTTGACTAAAGCAGGGGAAAGCATTGTGCACACTGTAGATCATCTGAGGCCTCGGCTGATGAGTTGAAGCAGTTTTTATAATAACTCAGTGGCTCTTTTTGAATATCCAGATGTTAATAATGGTTCCCTGCTATGTGATTAGGAATGAATCTGCCAAGCAAAAATGAGGCCTTTTCTCTTGGGGAAGCTGAGTTACTTCTGTTATGTTCCCAGGCTTCCTGGGGAAGTCTATCAACATATGAATTAATGATGGGAACTGGAGTCTGGCTGGTCACCAAGGAATTATCGGCCCTGTTTTCTGAGTTTGACCTTTATTATTTACACACTCAGCTTGAAATAGGACAAATGCAGCGGCTTCCCAGCTATTGCATTCCTTGAAACCCAAGAGTCTGGATACTTCTGAGAGGGAAGGACTGTGCTGTTCTGATGAAGCTTCCGCTTTACAGGTTCTGGGGGCTAAGACTCACATCCTAATTAAGAAACGATTTGAATATCATCCGGGGACTCCCACTTCTTCATTACAATTTTCCTGACAGAGAAAGAGAGAAATTTTACACAAAGAAAGAAAGAAAGAGAAAGAAGGAAGGAAGGAAGAAAAAAAGAAAAACCAACCCACAAGCCTCTGCGAAATGTTCAGTAGCTGCCTTGAACAGCGCTGTTTAGTCGTTCCAATTTTCTCTTTAGAATGGGAGGTACTCTGCTGGGTTGACTTAGGTCTAGCACCCCTTTTGGAATAAACTACATTCAAGCATTAAAACGTTCCATTTGTTAATTTAAAGATGTCACAGACGTCTCTTGTACTCGGGGACGGAGGCCTCTGTGATATCGGCCTGGCAGTACAGCCGCAGACGCACTGTTCCTGCGCCAGCCGATGTTTACCCACAGAGCCTCTAACAGTTTGTTGTTCAATCTCATCTTCTTCTGCAAAGTGAAAACGTCGCAGAGATGAGGAGGTCGCTTTCAGTGCTGTTTACTGTTTTTTTTTTCTTTTTCTTTTCTTTTTTTTTCTTTTTTTTTTAACACTTTAGCATTTAGCCGAGGAGGCAAAGGTGAGCGCAGCGTCAGTGGCAACGGAAACTGCGCTAAAGGCTGGCACTTGTCACCCACAGAAAGCCGGGTGCTGAGGCTAGCGTACGTCCTGCTTGGCCTCGGTTCTTCCTCGAGTGTGCTTTCGTGGGAATGCTTACTATCCCCACTCAGAGAGGAGGAAACCAAAGTTTACTAACTGGCCCAACATTTCCAGGGTCATCTTTTCAGTGGGAACTCTAGCTCCAAGGCTCTCCCAGCAGGCTCTTGGAGCTCAGTCTAGAAACCCATGGGATCACTGTGCTGTTGGCTCTCTGTATCTGTATGTCCCGCAGATGACTATTCAAATGACTTTAGATTGAATGTGTGGCTTCTCTGCAGACCATGTGCTGTCCCGAGTCCCTAAACGTTCGGTTCTCAACCTGTGGGTCATGACCCCTTGGGTCGACTGACCCTTTCACAGGGGTCGCCTAAGACTAGAAAACACAGATATTTACATTACAATTCATAACGGTAACAAAATTACAGTTATGACGTAGCAGCAAAATAATTTTATGGTTAGGAGTCACCACCACATGAGGAACTATATTAAAGGGTCGTAGCATTAAGAAGATTGAGAACTAGGCTAGGCGGTGGTGGCGCACGCCTTTAATCCCAGCACTCGGGAGGCAGAGGCAGGAGGATCTCTGTGAGTTCGAGGCCAGCCTGGTCTACAGAGTGAGTTCCAGGATAGGCTCCAAAGCTATACAGAAAAGCCCTGTCTTGAACCCCCCCCCCAAAAAAAAAGAAGGTTGAGAAGCAATGCCCTAAACATTGTTGTTCACAACTGGGTAGCATTTATACTATAGTGTTGTAGTCATGTAGAGATAGTATACAGGAGGATGTGCACGAGTTATATGCAAATGCCACTTTATTTTATCTAAGGGACTTTACCATCTTTGGATGTGAGATTCACGGGAGATCCTGGAATCAGTTCCCCATGGATACTGAGAGGCAACAGTGGTTTGTTTTTCTGTTTTCGTTTTCTCTTGTTTATAGGGCTGACCTTTGTACTGATGGCGCAAAAGCCTGAGAGGCAGGAACGGCACAGGCACGGCGGTGGCACCTGTGTGCTCACCTGGTGTGGCTCACCAACATGAATTTGTGAAGAGAAAACCAAAAAGCCAGTGTCACCAACAGCATTCTTCGTAGAGTCGTGAAAATGCTAATATTAATTAGAATATTGATTTTCCTAAACCTTGATCCCTAGCTGCACATCTTTTTCATATCCTGTTTATAAAGCCCTTCTCCTGTGCATGGAAGAACTATGACCACCTTGATGAAAAGAACTTGCTTGGTGGGTTGAGCTGTGAATGGAGGAGTTACATCTTCCACGATACTCCAGCTTTACTTGTAGGAACAACAGGAAAACTGAATATTTAGATTTTGCAGATATAGACCTATTCATATGGATAAACAAAGCAAGCTTGCTGTGTCGAGGAAATCACTGATAGTTTATGGATTAGATTAAAATTGAGCTTTCTGAAGAAATTTGGGATTTCTGGAAACTTGGGTTCACCACCAGAAGCCTGACAGCTTCAGGATGGGTAAGGACTATTCCACCGAGCTGAGAAGTGAAGTTGGCTTATGATTCTGTGATACAGTAAGACAGAATGTGCCAGAATCTGGAAGGTTATAGAGCAGAGTCAGCTGGTATTTCTCCAATACTACGCTTAGAGTTACAAAAGCATGTGTGCATCAAAGATTCAAAATCCCAGGTGGACAATGGACCCGACTGTGACAACAACAGCTTGGCTCTGTTTTCAAATGCCATGTTCTGAGTAAAATCTTTAAGAAGCTGCCACTTGGAGAGTTCTGGTAAAGCATCAGAGGACACCTCTTTGTAGCTGAAAAGTCTATCCAAAGGCTTCCACACTTTAGAAATCAGTGGTCCTTCCTGATGCTGCATAAGCTTCATGTAACTTCAATCACGGCAGCAAGTTGCCACAAATTGAGTACAGGAGTACACCATGTATAGGAGTGGATAAGAGAATTCAACATGGTTTCTTAAACCAGACACTTAGTTGTAAGATCTATGAAACTGTAAAAGTATGCCACCCCCTTTTCCAAACATCAAAAATTGCTAATTGTGGCAAAATGCAATTAAAATAACATTTATTATCTTTTATCACACACTTAGGCCACAGGACATCAGAAATCAATTTCCAACTAGATGGAGAACTTCCTTCCTGCTGGCTGACTTTCACCGTACCAGAAGGTACCACGCAGGCTGCTGGGTCAGGAGACACATTTGTGGTCTTCCCCAGCCCTGGGTCCTGTGTGTTGCGATGTGAACCTGACAGGTGAGACTGCCCAGTGGTGTCACAGTGGCACGATTGTTCTGGGGGTAAAGAGCCACTTTCTGGTTGGATTTGAGGCCCTGATGGAGCCACAGGATGTCATGCCTGGCACTGTACTTCTGTCCAAAGCCTATAGCTCGGGAGGTCATAAGCCGCAGAGTAGAACCTGTTGTTATTTTCTAAATGGTCACGCTGTCACAATGCCTTCTAAATATTTGTGCTTCTCTCCTTAGGCCTGGCTGCTCTCAACCTGGGTTGGAGTAGGCAGCGGTGGGGAGATGCAGAGGAAGTCAGAGTGCTGAGATTAAGAGACAGAGTGCTCAACCGTACCTGGGCATCTGTATTAAACTCCCTACCGAGGCGCAGCGGACATCTTTGAAGAGGAGGAAGAAAGGGTGTAAGAGCCAGAAGGTGGGAGAAGTGCGGGGATATCATGTCTTCTGGACACCAGACAGCTAGCACGATCATGAACTCACAGCAGCTGGAGTTACCTGCCCAAGACCAAGCCCGCTAAAATGTAGGCAGAGACGGGCGTGATCTCCAGGGCCACTCCTTGCCCGAGGAGCTGTTGGCACCGGATAGCTGCTGAGAGAGGAAAAAATCGTTTATTTTTGAAGATGTCACCACAGGTAAGTTTCCCACACTCCGTTGGATGACCCACACTCATGTACATATGAGCGGTACTAATTAGACTTAGTGAGTTATGAAAAACAAAAACAAAACAAGTCAAAACAACAACAACAACAACAAAACCAATGTCTTGCCCAGTTGGTGTGTTGGGGAGTTTGAAAGGAGTCGGAAGGTGAAATGGGGCATTTATAGCATTATATTTCTTTATGTACATGTATGAAATTCTCAAAAATAAAGAAAAATTAAATATGTTGTTTTCACCATTTTGAAGTATTAAGCACATTCACAGTGTTATGCACCTTGTCCCAAACCTTCTCACCTCATTTGTGCCCAGGAAGCAGTATCCCCTTCACCCCTTTCCACAGCTTTTATGGAGAGCAGTGCAGGAATCTGACAACTCTAGAGCCCTTGCACACAGTATTAGTGACGTCAGATGAGGTGTATACTTTTTGACTGGTTTATTTCAATTAGTAAACATTTCTATCCGAGGAAACATTGTCATTTTCATAAAATGTTATTTATGCAATGTATTTACTATTGTTATTTTAAGCAACTATTAGATGTTTAAACAATCTCAATTTAAAATTTGAACATAATGCTTTTTAAAACTTTTGTGTGTGTGTGTGGTGTGCATGTGTGTGCATATGTGTGTGAGGTGTAAGTGTGTGTGATATATGCACATGTTTGCAGAGCAAATGCCCAAACACATATGTCAAGAGCAGATGATGGGCTCTGGTGACCTCTTTTATCACTCAATGCTTTATTTCTTTGAGACAGGTTCACTGAACCTGGAGTCTGTGCCGCAGCCAGGCTGGCAGACAGTGAGCCCAGCCATCTTCCTGTCTCTGCCTTCCTCAGTACTGGGTCACAGGCAGCATGGGATCAGGTCTAGCTTCTACATGGGGATCTGAACTCTAAACCTCATACATGCACAGCAAACGTTCTTAACTGTGTGTCCATCTCTCCAGCTCTGAATATACTAAGTTTTGGTAAATAATGCCCACTTAGCTCTTTGAGGTTCTTAAATAAATTTAAGGGTGCTGTGGGATGTTCTGTATGTCCTGTGGGAGCTCATTCTCGGGTTCATCGTGGCTTTACGCAGCAGGTCTGCATAGAGGATGATTAGGACCACGGGCCTGAGTGCAGGTGTCTGAGATGATTTGCACTTGGCTGTGCTGTGGGATGGTCTGTATGTCAAGTTGCTCTGATTGGTCAATAAATAAAACACTGATTGGCCCGTGGCTAGGCAGGAAGTATAGGCGGGACTAACAGAGAGGAGAAATAAAAGAACAGGAAGGCAGAAGGAGTCACAGCCAGCCGCCACCCTGACAAGCAGCATGAAAAGATGCCGGTAAGCCACGAGCCATGTGGCAGGGTATAGATTTGTGGAAATGGATTAATTTAAGCTATAAGAACAGTTAGCAAGAAGCCTGCCATGGCCATACAGTTTGTAACCAATATAAGTCTCTGTGTTTACTTGGTTGGGTCTGAGCGGCTGTGGGACTGGCGGGTGACAAAGATTTGTCCTGACTGTGGGCAAGGCAGGAAAACTCTAGCTACATAAGGGTGCTTAGGTTTTCCCAAACCACAAGATCCAAGAGCTACTCTCTTGGATACATTGTGCCACTGAGGGCCAATCACATCACTGTGAACGACTCAAAGAGGATGTGTTGTTTGCTCAATGCTGTATTCCAGGTGTGACTATTACTGTCTATTCCTTCACTTTCTGGTGACAGTCATGACAAGGACTGTGTCATGTTTATTTTGCATCTATAAAGCAGATAGCAAATGAGTATTTGACAAGTGAATAAATATTGACATCTAAGTTGTAGCCAACAGACTCTGGAGTTACAAATCAACCACAAGCACATAATTCACATTTTTGAGGAAGCCAGGGAAAATATTTTATATAGCTCTTATGTAGCTTAATATGTTGGGGAGGAAGTACAACTGAAGCTAATTGAACTCGTTTGACCAGTTTTGTTGTTTAGCATGAACACAGAGTAAGATGTTAGGTCAATGATTATATAATATAGAGGAAAGACAAAAAGCTGTGAAGGGGCGTCTTGGGTGCTGACGTTTGAAAAGTCAAATCTTAGCCTCAAATTCCCTTTCAACATCTGCTGATAAGAGAGATCCCTGGCTAGAGGGGCCTTTAAATTCTCATGGATGTGTAAACACAAATTGGTACAGGATGCAAGAACCAGACAATGAAACTGAAAGCCATAACTAAGGCAACCTGATCATCTCACTTTAAACTCATCCTCTTCTAGACACTGACGTTATTTCTCATGTGTTACACACTTGCTTACCATCTTTCTTCTGATGGATGTTTTTGATTATTCTGAAGATACGGGCCCATTGAGGACATGTTTTTGAGCTGGATTAAAATTACTCTACATCAAAAATTTTAATTTATGGAATGACATAGGAAACCAATCTCTATTTTAGATTAGCAATTACATGGTTAATCTGTGTGTGTCCTTTAGTATAGAGGACTCCAGATTACTTTATGTCTTATTGTGCATGTGTCTCTATCCATCTATTGCTGTCCTGAAATCAAGAGTGTCTGGGCTCTCCATGGGGCAGGATACCAGCAATCTTGAACTCTGTCAGAAGAGAATCGAGAAACGAGGTGTTTGCTAGTCTCAGTGGAGATAGTCCTTCCATGCTTGCTTTTGACTCTCAAAGTCATGTCAGATCCACTGGAGCGGATGGCTGCCTCTGAGTCTTCACAGTGCCCATAGGACAGATTTTAACTTTTTAGACCAGGAACACAGTCTTGGTCTCCATCTCTTTCCCTTGTAGAGTTGGGTAAGAAGCACTGTGTATGGTGTCTTCTTCATAAGGCCTGATCCAGGCTCAAAAAATCTTTTGAAAGTAACCTAGCCTGAACTTTTATGTAATGCTCTTTAATTCTGCAACTCACAGATCACCTGAATCTAAAGAGAATTGAAGAGAAAACTATTCCACACACTTTCCACACATGAAGAAACAGCAAGGAGGCTGAGTGACTTCCCCTAACTACAGGCAATAGGCTAGGACCCAAGCTCAGGTTTCTCCATTTTTTTTTGTTTTGTTTTGTTTTGTTTGTTTTGTTTTGTTTTGTTTTGTTTCGTTTCATCACGGCCTGACAGAGAACATTGAATGCTAGTCTGGAATACATGGGAAACAGGAACAATCCTATCACAAGGCCCCTCCCCTATGCGCTTGCTCTCTCTGTCTCTCTGTCTCTGCCCCCCCAACACACACACACACATGCACACACACCCCGTATTTAGGTCTCCAGTTCCCGCACTTCATTGTGTCATTCTGCACAGAGATGGTGATAGCCATGTTGTTGGCGGTCACACAGACTGCCCAAGCCGACGCATGTGGAAGCCTTTGTGAGAAGGAAAGGACGGAGGAGGAGGGTAAAGCTGCCGTATAACCGACACCTTTTCAGCGGGGCTCTGAAATGCTTGTTCGCGCAGTGTTGTGTACAGGTACATGAAGTCTCGTGAGGTCAGGCATCCTGCGGTCTGTTTTCACTTGCATAATTCATAACTTTGTAAGGTGATATTGTCATAACTGAACAGGCCTCTCTCTTTCTCATCCTTGGCAGCCTTTAAGCCATATTCTTAATTTCAGACCTCACTAGAAGTCCCCTTGGACCTTTGGTTTGTTATTTCAAGGCTAGGATAAAAAGAGTTTAAGGTATGGACATGTTTAAGAAAAATACACTTACTGCTTTGAGCTTTTTCTTTCATTTCGCATTAGTTGGCAAGCTTCTTACGCTTGCTGGAGATTGGGCGTTAAGAGACTGACTGGGTTTGATCTCTGCCCTGCTCTGTGGCCCTTTGGATTTGGTACTTAACAACAGTGTAAAATGAGGCTGCTTAGAGGACCTGAAGGCCATGTCTGCCGCGTGGTAGCCTAACACAATGCTATCGACTGGGTGGCTTCAGTAGAAGCTAATTTTCTGTTTTGGAGGGTGTGAAGTCTTGGATCAGGGCTTGAGTCCCTGTGAGTGCTCCCTTCTCACGGTGCACTCACTCACACAGCAGAAAAAGACAGCAGACTTTAAGTGCGACTTCTCACAAGGACCCCCAGTCCCATGGAGGAGGTGCCACCCTGCTCCCTCATCAAAGCTTAATTCTTTCCCTAAGGTCCCTTTTCTAAATACCGTCACCTTGGGAGTTAGCTAGGATATATTCATTTGGTGGGGACACATTTGGTGCACAGCAAGCTCCTCCAGCCTAAATGTTGCAAGTCTATATTCTATATGAGGCCCAAGATCTAACGATACCATCCAGGAAACCCAAGCTACAACTTACTCCCCAGGGGCACAGCTGCATACACAGCAATACATAAAAAACGAAGAGGAGGGAGCAGAGATAAGTCCCACTGTGAACAGAAGAGCATCCACGCCTGGCTGTTAGAATCAGGGAGGTCGTCCTGGAAGAGATGATGTCGAGTTGAATTTTGACTATGGTAAGATGTAAATAAATGATGATGGATATTGGGTCAATTCCAGACAACAAGAACCAAGATGGAAAAGTACCTTCTTTGGTTTGATGACAAGTGAGTCACAGATGAATCACTCTGTTCACCTTGAGCCCAGCCGGTGAGAGTTTCAGAAAGGTAAGTTCACTCCAGACAGTTCTAAAAGCCAGCCTAGGAATTTTGGACTGTGTGTTGTGGCTAGGGAAGTTTTGGGTGAAGTAATAGGCAAAATGGGTCATGGGGTGGGGAATAGGTGGGTGGAATGAATCCAACTGCGAAGAGAATTGTCCATGGCAGAGAGAATCGGAGCTGAGGGCCGGCATGGAGCTTAGTGATAGGGCTCTGGGTAACGTGGAGATTCTCTCAAATATCTGAAGTGTCTGTGAAGACAGCCTTGGATTCACACAGCACAGGAACCCACAACCACCCTCCTGGGGTTGGTCCTGCTCTGAGTAACCAGGCTTACTTCTTGTGAAATGCGATGCTCTTCTTTCATAGCAGACAGGGATTCCAGGTACATCCCGAGACACATCTGTAACCAGACGAGGTTTCCTGGAGGAGCTGAAGTAAGGCTGTGTACTTCCAGTCCCTCGCTGGGAGAGTCAGGCCTGGACTTGGGAGGCAGGGGAGTGTGAAAACAGAACATGATCCACACCGGGGGCTATCGTCCACAAGACTGCCGCTCCAGTGTCCCTTGTCTTCTGCTAGCCCAAGGAGCGGTCTACTTGCCATTCGACTCTTCCGGCTTCTCCTGTTCAGTGTCTGCAGGAGCCGTCTTGACCTGATGGCCAGGTCTGGGAGCATCATTGTACCTGGTCTGCTGCAGTTCAAATGTCTTCCTGAAAGTCCACGCCTCAGGAGTCTAATTTCCGGCTGCAGAGTGCTGAAATAGTGAGAGAGGTACAATGAGGACTCCTCCCACAGGTGGGTTGGCACTGTCGCCATGGGAATAGGCTCCTGATGGAAGGGTGAGTCTGGAACCCATCTCGCCAATCTCCATCTCTCCTGCATTTCCTCTCATACCCGTTCTCTCTCCTCCAGCGCCTCGCCAGTGCCAGTGAAGGTCCTCTTGCCCTCTTGCCTCCCACCGTGGGGTGATAGAGCAAGGAAGTGTTTTGCCAGAAGCAGGCTTGTTGGCCATCTCAGCTGTGAGAACCCAGTCTCCACCTCAGGCATGCTGGGGTACACCGAGGCTGCTGGAACCAGTGCCTCTTCTTCCAACACCCAGCCTTCCAGTTTTCCTTCAGAGCACGTTTGACATGGGCTCTCACGCAGTTCTTTTTTTTTTTTTTTGTTTTGTTTTGTTTTGTTTTTCGAGACAGGGTTTCTCTGTGTAGCTTTGCGCCTTTCCTGGAACTCACTTGGTAGCCCAGGCTGGTCTCGAACTCACAGAGATCCATCTGGCTCTGCCTCCCGAGTGCTGGATTAAAGGCGTGCGCCACCATCGCCTGGCTATCTCATGCAGTTCTTAGAGTCTGCCCTCGAAGCTTCCTGGAGGCTTTCGTGATCCCTTCTGAGTGCCCTGGACAGTGATTTGGAGTGACACCAAGTGTCCCCAGTCCCCTCCAGATCTCACTATGTTGATTCCATGCTGTGATCCTCTCATAACTTCTAGCATCCAAGTGTGTGCAGAGCCTGAGTCCTCCCATAGTCCTCACCGTCTCAGTGTGTGCTGAGCCTGAGTCCTCCCATAGCCCTCACCATCTCAGTGTGTGCTGAGCCTGAGTCCTCCCATAGTCCTCACCATCTCAGTGTGTGCTGAGCCTGAGTCCTCCCATAGCCCTCACCATCTCAGTGTGTGCTGAGCCTGAGTCCTCCCATAGTCCTCACCGTCTCAGTGTGTGCTGAGCCTGAGTCCTCCCATAGCCCTCACCATCTCAGTGTGTGCTGAGCCTGAGTCCTCCCATAGCCCTCACCATCTCAGTGTGTGCTGAGCCTGAGTCCTCTCATAGTCCTCACCATCTCAGTGTATGCTGAGCCTGAGTCCCGCCACGGCTCTCACCATCCCAGTCCTCTTACTGCACTCAGTAGCCCTTGTGTTCTGAGCGACTGTCCTCCAAGGTAAGCCACCAGCCATTTGGGATATTTAGCTGCACCCCCTTGCAAAAATCATGCTAGTTTGGCTTGTTGACTGTTTACACACCCACGTAGAGGGGTGAAGAGGGGCTTGATATTCTCACCTGAGTATCAAACTGCTTTCTACCTCCTCTTGTACAAAACTGGTTTGATTGCATGTGGCCTAAGGAAGAGTATATAAAGGAGTTCGAGTATACAGAGGCCAGGGCGGACTAGGGCTGGGGGTCCATCTATGTGGGTAAAGAGAAGCCCTCATCCCTGCTGGGTAAGGCTTTTCAGGTGCAGCATTTTGGGGGAGGGTCACTCACACCCCTATAGGAAGCCCAATAAACTCACTGGTTCCCCAGAGTGGAGTTGGGCAGAATTGTGCCTTATTTTGTCGTTGGGCCCTTGGGAGGAGGGGTAGATGTTGCCCACATCTGCTCTGGGGAAAGGAATTTCAGCAGCACCTTCTCAGGCTTGTCATTACTGAACTGGCCTCTTGTCCAGGTGGGGGACAGCAGAGCTGGCAGTGAAGGCTGTGTCAGTGGCCACTTATGGGGTGCCATGACTCCTGGAAGGAAGCCTGGCAGAAAAACCACGTATAGATCAGAAGTGCTGCCCGTGGAAACCATCAGAAACATTAGAACAGACTGGATCTCTCTGGAATCCAGGCAGAGCTGCTGGCCTAGGACTGGACTCTGCTTGCTGGCAGATTCAGGATCTTTGCCCTCAGCGCATTCATGGCCTAGTGAGTTGCGGGGCTGCTGCAGACTGGCTGGAGAGAGTACTTCTCTGGCACGATGGAAGGAAGTTGGCCCGGAGGTGAGACCTGGGTGCACAGGCCTAGTCTAAGCCTTAGCATTCGGGATGATAGGGTTCTGGAAGACTGTGACCCAGTGGTCCAGCTCTCTGTTTCTATGATGTGAGGTCTCTTCTTAGGTCTGAATCTAAGAGCCAACTGATCTTGGACCAAAATCTCCAAAACTGGGAGCCAAACAACTTCTTCACGTAAGTAGTGAATCTCAGGCCTGTTTCCTTTAGAAGTATGAGATCATAGCCAGTTTCCTAGTTACTGTGCTCATTTATGGATGCTCCCACTGATCCGTGTCCCTTATTGACGGACCCTGAGGACGCTTTTAGTCTCTTTGCTTTGTCCATAGCAATGCGCAATCTATATCAAACGTGTATCAGGTCGCCAAGGTGGAAGTGCTTCTCTTGGCTGTGGGTTTTTAGAGGTGGAGTTGTTAGTTAAACCTCACATGCATTTACATTCTAGGCAAATATCGTTACATTGTTTGTCTTCCACAGTGCTAGGGACTAGGGATGGACCCCAGGGCCCTGCGAATGCTAGGTAAGTGCTCTACCGTTGAGCTCTATCCCCAACCACTTTGGTTTTCATTGTTGTTTGTTTGTTTGTTTAAATGAAGGTCATGTCTCTTTCTGCTCCCACCAGAAACTTAAGAGCAAGTCTGGATTTCTACTCTTGTCCGAGACCTTACCAAAGAATTGTCTGGCTGTCAAGCTTCTTTGTAGGAAGATGGTTCTCATCCTAACTCTAAATCAGTGTTTCTGGTTATACTAACAGAGGCCAAGCATCTTGAAAGAGAATCTTCAAAACCGGGGAAGTACTTCAGTTCTTGTGGGAGGAGGCGGAGGACAGAGGAAAGACTCCCCCAGGTGAAAGAGGTCTCCTTAGCAATAGGTCATGGGCCCAGGGTTCCTCCGGGGTAACTGTGCCTTTCCTTTCTCTTGGCTGACATGCCAAACCCACTTGATGCTCATGTCAGCTTGGGCTTGTCACTCGGGTGGAAGAGCGGTCCTTTGCATGCTGTCTTCAGCCCTGCAAGCTTGGATGTTTCCAGAGCTTTCAAGCGTTTTCCTGGACCAGCTCAGTTCAGCCGGTTCAACTTTCATGCCTTGTTATGGCAGTGGGGCTTGAGGGCCCATCAAGCTGTTACCTCCAGAGCTTTCTCGTTGTCTCCACGGCTTTCTCCATGGTCGTGTAGACGTGGGGAAGGGGTCAGTACAGCATTGCCTTGGTGTATGAGGGGAGGTTGCTTAAACAGGAGTCTCTCTCCCGCCCACACTTGCTGCAAAACTGTTTCTCTGTCGTCTGCTGATATTAAATGTGTGTCTCAGCACTCTGCCGCGGGCGCCTCACCTCCAGGACGCTCACCAGAGGGGTTCTCCTGGCTGAGTCACCTGGGAAGCTAGGGTAGTGCAGTCTGTGTCGCAGCCAGTGTTGGAAATGTTATTAGAACACAGCGTGAGACATCAACATCTCGAAAACGCGAATCACTTTGGGAATTTGGCTTTGCAGCCATGAACACCATCCATAACCAGAGGTCTTCAGAGCCAATAAAGTGCATACGACGTGACGGGGAGCTCAGCTACATTCAGGGAGTTCAGACTTCAGGTTAGAAGTGACCGTGGCAGGAAGTTAGGTACCTATGTCCTTTGTTCTGTCTCCTAAGAATGAAGGAATGTCTAGTTTTGTGTGTTTGTTTTTTTAAGAATATCTGTTTTAGTCAGGAATTTTCATTTTAGAAGCAATATAAGAAAGATTATGGGTCAGGTCTCCCTCGCTCTCGCTCTTCCTCCCTTCCTCATTTTTTCTTTCCTTTTATCATGTCTGAAGCAGCTGCCACATGGTTGTTACTGTGATAGAATCAAGAGCCATGTTCCTGGGACTAGAGGGATGGCTCAGAGGTTAAGAGCATTGCTGCTCTTCCAGAGGACCTGAGTTCAATTCCCAGCACCCACATGGCAGCTCACAACTGTCTGTAACTCCTGTATCAGGAGATCCGAAGCCCTCATACCCACATATGTGCAGGCAAAACACCAATGTACAAAAAATAAAAGTAAATAAGTTATTTTCAAAAAAGGAGTTCATATTCCTGCTTATAAACATCTTTCTCTTGGCCTTCACTTCAGCCCTTGAGTACATGCCTCACACAGTTTGGTTAAGTAATAACAATTATCAGTCTTAGAGAGGGCACCCAGTGACCTATCTACCTACCTATCTGTCTGTCTGTCTATCTATCTATCATCTATCTATCCATCTCTGTGAATTCATAGCTTCTAGAGATGAGGGTCTTGCTTCTAGAAAACCCCTTTTGCTGATAGATTTCTACATTATCTATTTTAGTATTCAATACAACTAAAAAGGTATGTCTGACTGTCTCTATCTTTTTGATGAATAAATTAAGTGTTGGCAAGGTCAATTCAGGTTTTCGGAACTACACAGCTCTTTGGGGTCCAGGCCAAAGCTGCCTGAGTTGGAAGCACTTGAGGTCACCTCACCATGATTCTTCTGGAGTCTGCTGGCCTCTGCAGGGCTTGTGGGGCTCATAGGACTCACAGGCATTCTGCAGGTATTTTAAATGTAGTGCAGAGGACAGGAGAGGCCCCAAACTCCACCTACTCCCAGGCAGTGGAGCACTGTAATGAAAGTGTACATGGAGTGACTTACAGACCCACACTTGCACTGAAATAGAGCCACCTTGTTCTAGCCACAAAAGAAGCAACCTCTGCTGTTCATTCAGCTCAGAAAGAGACAAGAGAGAGATTCATCCAGGCAGGAAGCATGCCCATGAGTTTCTCCTTTAGCACACCTTCGTTTCTTGCAGTGAATCAAATTTTAACCAACAGTCATTGGCCAAACCTTGCCAAATCTGCTGGCCAGTGTTATGCCAACCAGACACAAGCTAGAGTCCTTTTAGAAGAAGGAACCTCAAATAGAAAAATGCCCCCACCAGACTGGCCTGTGGGTAAGCCTGCGGTGCATTTCCTTGATTGATATGGAAGTGCCAGATCACTGTGGATGGTGCTGCCTCGGAGCTGGTAGTCCTGGATGCTAAAAGAAACAGGCTGAGTGAGCCAGGAGGAACAAGCCATAAGCAGCATTCTTCCATGTCCTCTTCTGTATTCTCTGCTTCCTGTGCACATGCAGTACGCTTGCAAGCCAAACACCCATACACACAAAATAAAAAGGAATACATCTTAAACGAGGAGGAGGAGAAGAGAAAGAGGAAGAGGAAGAGGAAGAGGAAGAGGAAGAAGAAGAAGAAGAAGAAGAAGAAGAAGAAGAAGAAGAAGAAGAAGAAGAAGAAGAAGAAGAAATATGTTGAGCAAGGTAGAAGGTGAATGGGTACCTGAAACTGGCTGACGTATCTGGGTCTCTTTCATGGGAGAGTGTGCTGCACTTTTGTGTTATGGAAGGCATCATTACATTGGGCTATCTGCCACCTCCATAGAAACCAAACCTAGCAGTGTGGACTCTTAATTCTTCAGATGTCTTAAGAACAAACCCAAAGCCCAGAGTTCCCTAGAACAGTCCCCAGAGTGTCATTTCAACAAGTTGGCGTCAGGATGGTCACACAGGTTTCTTTCCCAACATCCATCTGCCTCTTTGCTCCAACCCTAAAGATGTTTCGCAGGGACCAGCAGAAGGAGCTGGTTGGAACAGTCTCCACTCCACAGGGACCAGCTCATCAGCAGACTCAGCTTGCAGGGTTAGTCTGAATGGCCATATGCTTCCTCACCCTTTGCCCCAAATAATCATTCCAGGACTTTTCCAGACTCCAGGTCTTCATCTGTTCACTTGGCCATGTTCCATTCACTACTTGAGTCTTTCTCAAGAACCAACCAATCCGTTCATTTGTGCATGTCTGCACCTTCTACTATGAAGGGCTTCAGTGTAATTTAGTTCTAAGTCAACCTTACAAAATGTATAAGTCACCCAAGCTACTCCAACTTGTCCTTAAAGCTGTGCTTGATGGTTAGTTATTTGATTCAGTTTCACCTCTCTCCTCCCATCACACCAGCCTGGCCTCTTTACGCAGCCCTGCAGAACAGACTGGAAAATTCTTTAGGCTCGTTTGTTTCTACAGCCATTGGAGTTTAAACTAGAGAGCATTTGTAATCTCTGAGAGAGCATCTAGTTTTGAATTTGAAGACTGGCATTAGCACATGAGTTTCTAGAGCAGCTTGATATGACCTCATAAACGTTACCAATACTTCCCCGAGATGCGGTTCCACTCACCACACAGCTCAGTTGGCATGACCATTTGTCCAAAAAGTGCTTGAAAGCTAGCGAAAGGAGAGAGAGAGAGAGAGAGAGAGAGAGAGAGAGAGAGAGAGAGAGAGAGAGAATTTACCAACGTACAATTGAAGTCTAGACTCATATTTATTAGATTCATAAGGCTGTATTACTAATACAGAAAGGGAGAATAAGCAGGGTTGTCAGTAACATTAATAATATGTGCCAAAGGGCAGCAGAGCCCACTGCTGTGGAGGGAAGCAAGAAAATCCATGGGCCTCAGTGGATGAAGGCACTCAGCAACCTCTGGTCTGGGTAAGAAATTCCTACTGGATCCCAAACTTGAGACTCTGCATGACGACCTGATAAATGAGCCACTTCATGTCTCCGAGTTGTGTTTTTCCACATGTGGCTGCACACTTCAACGCTTCAGACCACATCCTTTCTGATTTTAGAATTTTTCCAAACACAGCTGCTATTAAAAACCCAAGTCTTGGATGTAAGAAGAAAACGTCTGTGGTCCTTCCAAACGAAATGCTCAGCTGTAACTCAGAAGACAATACAGGCATTTACACGCCACACTTTCTGGAATCCTCATTGAGAAGTGTTGGATAGGGTCTCCACAGAGGGTGGCCCACCACCTTGTCCCTGCCCAGACCTCACGCCTCTCCGTCTTTCAAACATCTCACAGTGGCAGACGCTAAAAGCTTTTTTGTCTTTCCATGGTAAAAATAGCCTCTGATTTTGTGACTTGTATAGAGGTATTTTTTTTTTTTACTTTTAATTTTTTATTATTTTACATTTTTATTATTTTCCCTTTTGAAGTGTTTTGGAACCAGTCAACATTCAGCAGCCCCTCCTTCTTCCTTACCCTTTCCTAAGCAGCACATCACTTCTAGGCCTGGGATCGTTTCAGAACCGAGGAAGAACTCACTTGAGTGGAGCTGCTTGGTTTTCAATCATAAATGTCAATACACATAAACAGCATATGTACTACACAATTAAAAGATGTAAATACAGGGTCTTTCTGTGAAATCCACTGGTGGATAAGTGCACTACACTGTGAAATGTTTTACATGTGTGCATTTTTAAAGTCATAAACACTCATCTGTTTAAGTTTTGGATATACAAAGTTTACATACAAGTAAAAATTGGCAATGTTCATTTCTCTACTAAACTGTTTGAAACGTGTGTTTGTGTGTGTATAGAAAAATATGCATAATATAAAATCGACGTGTGTTTCTGGATGTGTATAGAAAAATATGCATAATATAAATTGATGTGTGTTTGGGTGTGCCTTTATGTAGAATCGAATACTCTGTGTCAGTTGGCGTCATGTTCTTCTTTCCTCATGAACAATCTTCTTAAGGGGGGGGGGTGTTATTATTTCTATGGGACTAGCTGACATCTTTGTGTAATTATGATTTTTGAGGGATTAGGTAAAAACAGATTTCTGACATGAGCTCAGATCTCACGCTCCTCCAGGCTAGTGCTCTGCAGCAGTCCAGGAACTGTCAGCCAAAAGAGGTGAGTGGGGACTCGAAGATTCAGGGGCCACGTCTGCTGGTTAACATGAGCACACTAGACACACCACTGAGCATCGCCAGCTACATCATCACTTCCAAGGTTGGCCATGGCCAATTTTCTGTCAGGCTGCTTAGCATGTAAGTATGTTCTGAGGCAGGATGTGGAAGAGAAGACATGTTAATACCCACATTGACTTCTGAAGTCAGCACATTTTGCCGCGCCAGTTGCTAGTTTCCATCATAGCACAAAATTATCAGCCCAGGAAATTGCTTTGTCCAAGGTTTGAGGAAGCCTGGGATGTTGACATTGTTCTAAACAACAACCATAGCCATATGTATGCTGGTGGCTGGGCCACTGAGTGTGAAATGATGTCCTGTGCCCGAGACAAGTGTGTGGTGATATTGTGTTCCCCAATATATTGTGCACCTTAATAAACTTATCTGGGGTCAGAGAACAGAACAGCCACCAGATATAGAGGCCAGAAAATGGTGGCACACACACCTTTAATCCTAGCATTCTGAAGGCAGAGATCCATCCTAAATTCTGTGAGCCCAAAGCCACACTGGAAACAGCCAGGCATGGTGACAGACGCCTTTAATCCCAGGAAGTGATGGCAGGAAGCAGAAAGGTATAAAATGTGTGAAAACCAGGAACTAGAGTCTGTTAAGCTTTCAGGCTTTTGAGCAGCAGTTCAGCTGAGATCCATTCAGATGAGGATACAGAGGCTTCCAGTTTGAGGAAACGATCAGCTGAGGAACTGGTGAGGTGAAGTTAGCTGTGGCCTGTTCTGTTTCTCTGATCTTTCAGTGTTCACTGCAATACCGGCTCCAGGTTTGGTTTTATTAATAAGACCTATAAGACCTTTTTTTTTTTGGTTTTTCGAGACAAGGTTTCTCTGTGTAGCTTTGCACCTTTCCTGGATCTCACTCTGTAGCCCAGGCTGGCCTCAAACTCACAGAGATCCACCTGGCTCTGCCTCCGAGTGCTGGGATTAAAGGCGTGCGCCACCACTGCCCGGCTTAATAAGACCTTTGAAGATTCATGTTACACAAGTGAAATTATGGGTCCTGATTTGTTGCATATTTCCCAACACTCCTAGGACTGATGCTCCTGGCCCAGGGTCTTTCTTTTACTCCTCAGTGAAGGGGAAAAAAATCAGGTAAATGTCCATTATCTCAGGGTCATAGGATGTGGTGGGCTCTGCAGGAACCACTTGGTCCAGTTTTAGGACCTCAGTCTGGTGTGTGTTGGAAGGTGGAATGGGGCACGGAGACCCATGCCTTGGGCGTACTAGAAGCACTCTGCCGCTGGACTGTATCCTCAACTCTCTCTTTACTTTTGATCTGAGGTAGGGTCTCACTAAGACATGCCTCAAACTTGTGATTTTTTCTGCCTCAGCCACCCAAGTAGCTGAGATGAAAAAGTTTGGCTTACTTTGCTTGAATTACTTTTTTAGTGTGTAGAAGTTTTAGGTGAACAGAAAGTATTGAATGAAATATAATGGCCTTCCTCATCCATCCTTTCTACCCAATCCCACTGTTCCTCATTCTTACAATGTTGGGCGAGTTTGCTACACCTTTAACAATGGATGACCAAGCCGGGCGTTGGTGGCGCACGCCTTTAATCCCAGCACTTGGGAGGCAGAGCCAGGCGGATCTCTGTGAGTTCGAGGCCAGCCTGGGCTACAAGTGAGCTCCAGGAAAGGCGCAAAGCTACACAGAGAAACCCTGTCTCGAAAAACCAAAAAAAAAAAAAAAAAAAAAAAAAACAATGGATGACCAAATCTTGCTGTATTGGTTATTTATTATAGTATTAACTAAAGTCTACAGTTTCCATTAGGATCCTTGGGTTGGGCATTCTATGGACTTGGATGGATGTATTATAGTGGGTACCCACCATTGTAGTGTTATACAAGGATAATCCTGCTGCCTTTGAAAGTCCTCTACCAGTCACCCCTCACAGCCCCACAACATCTGCTAGCCATTCCATAGCATATAACCTTTTTTTAGTGGATTCTTTCCCTTAGCCATGTATCTTTTATTATAGGACGTTCCTTCCACGTGGACTTTGCTCTGAGGTCTCACTAGACTTTTCTGGCAGTATCTGCATTCTGCCAATTCCAACATTTTCCCCTGTATAGTTTAGCAATCTGAGTCTTTCTCCCTAGCTTATATAGGATCTATTCATATCCCGCTTCTGCTCTGAAGTATCTTTTTGACATGGAGAGATGAGCAGCCACACAGATTCGGTTTGAAGCCTGTTCCTCTACGTTGCTAATGCTTTGCCTTTCACCACATCATTTCATGGATTCTGTTTTTCCATCCGTGAAATGGGTTGGATATCTTCAACTTGGTAGCTTTCCTGAGGCCTCAGTAAGAGATGCTCTCATTCTCTCCTCTGCTGCCTTAGGACCATCACCTCCAGATCCAGGCACTTCTTCCACTTTCTGCTTTCTTATCTGCATCCCCGTTGCCTCTCCACACTAGACTATGCCATTGGCAGGCACTGTGCTGGGGCAGGCTTTTAAAGTTGCATTCCTTTAATTTTAAGTCTGTGTGGTCAAACATGGGAACCTCCATCATCGTAAGTTCGAAGGTGAGTCACATCATTGGCCTTGGGTATACATCAACAAACTTTTGCTGTTGTCAAGGACCAGATAGAAAATTATTATTTTCATTATTATTATTCCAAGGGCAAAATGTAGCCTTGCCACACAAAGCAAACGGGTGTGGCTTGACCCCAAGTGGGCGTTATGTTCGTAAGTCACAACACATCATTCTTGTCTGTTCCTTAGCTCTTTGACAAAGCAGTAACTAGCGATTGTCTCCTGGCTAGAGAAAAGCAGGAGGCAGCCACAGTAGACCGCAGGTCGCTGAGCCCCCCTATGACCTCACAGAGAAAACTGGCTTTGGCAGAGTTGGCATGAGTGGACCCCAGTATTTGGGATGAAGCAGAGGTGATGTGAGAGGGCTTGCACTTTCATCTCACTTTTATTTGGAACCCCAATCCATAGACTCCCCTATATCATCCCAACGTTGTCACCGCGGACATCAGGGACAGGTCAGTTTTGGTTGAGAGTGGTTACAGTGCACTGTGGCGTCCTCATCAACATCCCCGGCTTCCGCCCACCAGACAGATTCAGTGAGATCTCTTTGTGACAGCCAAGACCATCTCCAGACATTACCATGCACCCAGCTGAGAAGCCCTGAGTCAGCAAAGCAGCCTCAGAATGCTGGGAAACTCACAGAGCTGTTAGTAACCCAGTAACTAGGACAGAGGAGAAACGTGTGTGGGTACATGTGTGTGTGTGGGTACATGTGTGCATGCCCCCACCCACATATACTGGCGCCATGAATGGGTTCATGTATCTGGGATAGAACAGCTTTCCTGGATTCCAGCTTTAAGGCACATCCAGAAGAAGGATGGAGAAGTAGTTGACTTCTTCCTTGATAAAAGTGGGTTACCACATAATGTGCCTGAAGGAAGCTGCAGTCCACTTCTGCCCAGGGTGTCTCTAATCAAGCCATCCAGACAGGCCCAGGGCAAGCAAGCAGGTCTCTGGGTTTTTAATTGGGCATTTATTGTGTGATCACCCAGTGGCAATTAAGAGGGTTTTTGTTTGTGAGCAGGTTTTTCTCTTCTCTTCTCTTCTCTTTAATCTTCTCTTCTCTTCTCTTCTCTTCTCTTCTCTTCTCTTCTCTTCTCTTCTCTTCTCTTTAATCTTCTCTTCTCTCTCTCTCTCTCTCTCTCTCTGACAGGATACCTACTTTCACCTTTCTATGGAAAAAAACCTCAACAGGAGTCAAGACCTTTCATTTTTTTAGCCAGGAGGGAAAAGGCAAAAGAGAAAGTAGGAATAAAGGGTCTGAATGGGCAGGCTTGGAGACTAGTCAAAATCAATGGAGAAGGCATGTGCACTGTTTCCACCTGGATTTTCAGCTGAAAATGCTAATGGAGAGCTGTGGTACTGCAAAACCTAGACAGCTCTCAGGGGCTGACCCAGCAGCACACACCTGTGAGAGATCTGGTGTGTAGAACTCAGCATTTAATTATAAAAAAAGTCTGAGTTCAAACACCTCACGTGGCCTTCTATCATTCTTCACTGGTTCTTCACAATTTCAGATGAAACTGACCTAGAGATGTGTGAGAATTAGTTTGGTCATTGACACAAGCAAATTTTTTTTCTCTCTGAGACACCATTTGCTTTCATTGGTAGACAACCAGCTCTCTAGGGACACAATCATGCTTCAGCTATGTACCAAGTCTTTCCACTCATACCCAAACTGCCCCAACCCCCCAATTCCAAACCAATCTGAAGTCGTCAAGCCTTGACACCCTGGGAAGGGAGGTCATGCCATCAGCCAAGTAGGTTATTGCCCCCCCCTTGTCTGCCACTCATCAGCTTGCTTTTTATTTGCCTCAAAACTCCCATTAAATAAAATGTGTCTTGTAACACACAGTTCATTTCCCATGACCAGCATGTGGAGCTGAGTCCTTTTCCTACCAAAGAATCTGAACTATGCTTCTTTTCAACACCCCCCCCAACCCCTGGCCCACAATATACATTTCAGCTTGTTTTGTCTACTTTTCTGATTCCAGCCGTGTCATTTTACCCATTATCACACCTTTGTGTTTCGTGGCATTCCCTGCAAGTGGGAACAAGTCATAGATGCCAATGATACAGCAACCGATCCAAACTCAGCTGTCACACGCCAGCACCCCTAGCCATCCGCCCACACTCACCCACTGTTGACTGAATCATTTTTTTCCTAATGCATATTTCAGTCTTGATTGACCATCCGCCATATGGCAGGATTGTCCTGTGGGCAAGTTTATTATTAACAGCTCACAGCTGGAGTTACAATAACTCTGCACAGCTTTGACATTGTACTAATTGACCAAGACATGCCTGAGAACAGGGCACAGAAAGTGGCCATTGCAAATTACTCCAAGCACAAATGGAAGATTTAGTAGCAAAAAAATCCAGTTCCAGAGTAGAGGTTTATGTACTTTAAGGTCAAATTGTTGAGAAGGTGGGGAAAGGTGAGAGCTTTTTAGAAAAAGGGAGAGAGGAGGTGGGCAAACGGTGTCAGGAATTCTTTGGAGCTTCTGTTAGGTCTTTATTCAGATGAATTAGTTGGAACAAATTCCTACTAGTGAGAGAGAAGCAGCTGTACTTACAGTGGAACTAATCCCACAGTTTCAAGCACTCAGACAATCAAGTCACTGAACCCATTGGGTATCTTCCATTCATATTTCCCTGCTTAATCCTGCTGTCCCAGGCAAAGCTGGGCAAAGCCCGAGAACAGTGTGTGCTGTGTTAGCCCTGTCACTTAGCGTTATACTCAGAGAGGCCAAGTGTGGAAGGGACTTGCTTGCCCGTACTCATGAGTGACTTCAGGGGATGGATGCTCGCTCTGAATTGTGGATCGGGGGAGCCCTGCAAAGTTATGAAATGTGAATGGGCTGTCTGTGCATCTCTCAGGAAATGTCTTTCTCAGATGTTTCCAGCCAGCGACTTGATTGAGAAATGACCAGGGGAGAAGAGAGGAATAAGCCGACGAGCCTGACGTCTTATAAATCAGCAGCACGGAGCTCAAGTGGAACCGTCAAACTGCAAGAACCCTGCCGCTGTGCAGACGCCCGTGTCCTTTAAAAAGCAAAGCCTAACCTTTGCCTTGCTCTCTAGATGGGGAAAGGCTTCGCTGAAGCACACAGACGACTGAGGAATGGAAAAATAAATACGGCTTGCAGAGAAAATGAAAAAGAATAGATTCCAAGTAGCATATACGCAACACGTCCCAGTCCTGATCTTGGTACAAGTATCAAGTTATAAGTAGAGTTGAAAAACAGGGCTAAGTGATGTCATTAGTAAACCCCGACCAAACATCCAGTAACACACTTGACTGCAGTAAGCCTACACTCAACTAATACCATGATTTCTCTTGGATGACTGAGAAGCCGAGGCACAAACATGGGCAGGATGTGAACCTGCGAAGCATGGTACCAAACTCTATGTCCCCAGCCAGTACACCATTGACCTCCCTTTAGTTAATGACCTGCATACTAGGCAGTCGTCAGCAGGCATGTGGGACCCTGACATTTCACAGTCTAAGAGTCGTTCTGGGCCTTAAATGCATCCATCTTCTGCTTTGTGCCCATGATGCTGCATCTTCCCGTGCTTACAGGTGTCTGGGTTTATGCTAGTGCAAACAGCTTTGTGTTTGTAAGCATAGGACTGAGGGGGACGCTGTCAGGTTTCCAACGGTAACTGTGAGTCTGCCAGATCACATTGTCTCCACCCATGTGAAGGCATGAAGGTCGGTCTCTGGCACATCAGGAAACAAGGTCTGTCGACCCAGCCTGAGCTCGTGTTGCTGTTGCCAGAGAAACATAATTGAATTTCCTGAATTATGCACAGCGCGCCATAATGTTGTTTGAATAACCATATTTATTTGACTTCTAGGCCCAGTGGCATCTGTTGAATTCACAAAGCTCCTATTGATGGAAGGAGGGATTTGTTCATCCAGCAAGCCGTGATGGGCCCGTGAGGCTGCAGGAGCTGGAGGATGCCTGGCTAAGGCTGAAATTGCTCACCATCCCCAGCCAAATGCCTGCTACAGGGAAAGCCATGGAGACAACCTGGGCTTGGGGCATGAAAACGAACACTCTCTGCCTTCATTTCTTATGGCTCAACTCCGGAATAAAGAGTCAAGCATGGAAAGGGAGGGTCATGGGAAAGGAGAGGTGTTAGGGTAGAGCAGATGGGAGGTGAGCACAGTAGTGGAAGGGCATTGGAAGGCCGTGGGTAGAGCTCACGTATATTATCATGTGTGTTGTCCACATGTGTGGGGCAATTCCTAGGGACAGGCATGATCTAGGATAGTACACGGGTCGCTGAGACACAGCCCAGCCCTCCAGCAGTTTACCAGTGTGTCCGTGTTCCTGAGTGTCATCCAAGATCTACAAGCAAAGACCTGGAGCCATAGGAAGGCTCCCTTAGCTCTAAGGAGCAGGTTTGGAGAAGACCTGTGAATTGGTGATGCTGAAGATAAATTCTTTTGTTTGTTTGTTTGTTTTTGTTTTTCAAGACAGGGCTTCTCTGTGTAGCTTTGGTGCCCATCCTGGATCTCACTCTGTAGACCTGGTTGGCCGCGAACTCACAGAGATCTGCCTGGCTCTGCCTCCCGAGTGCTGGGATTAAAGGTGTGCCACCACTGTCCGGTGCTAAATTCTTAAAGATGAGTGGAATTTCAGAGGATGGTTATCGTCTCGAACTCGGGGATAGCGGAAGTGGAAATCCAGCAGGGAGGGTCTCAAACCTCAGGCAAGCATTTACTGGGTGTGGCAATTCCCAGTCACCCTGATGCAGCCTGATAGTCCAGAAATTTCCCGGCATGTGCAACTTGGCCTGTGTTCTCAGATACTCGGGGACTAAAAAGAGGGACAGGTCTGTTGCTTCTGCTCCTCTGTCTGGATCCCCTTGTCTCCCACCCATGTAAGGAGCTCTAGAGAAGGCTCTGCAGCCTTCTCACTGCCTGCATAGCCAGAGAGCGAAGGCATCTGTAGGGGGCACAGCTCCAACACAAGAGAAAGAGCCAGCAGCTTTGGAAATGAAGTATCTGTTCCATGTCGTTTGAATGTCACTGGACAATGTTTCCTTCTTAAAAGCTTTCCAGAGCATTTCATGTCATTGTGTGGTAGAGTTAGCAATGGGAGCCATCTCTGGAGCAGAGGACAGGGGACAAAGGAAGGGACCCGGGAAGAGAGAGAGCTGGCCTTCAAGGTCAAGGGCACCAATGCTCTTCAAGAGCAGAGGCACGATCACTAGCAGAAGCCAGGCTTTGCTGTCTGCCCTGAATGAAAGCCCTGAATGTTTCAGCTGGAAATCGGTTCTGAGGATTCAGCTGGAAATGCAGCCCTCTTCTCCTTCTCCTCTCGCTTGTCGCTTGCTTTCCTCTGGTTGTTTCTACTCACAAGGTGACTTATGCCATGGCACCTCAGGCATCTGAGGCAACCTCTTCTTGCTCTAACTTCCTAGTCACCCACAGGACTTTGCAAATAATTGGTCTTTGATGTTGTTAAGTCTACCCTGCTGGAGAAGAGCTCCCAGGAAGAAGAAACGGATTTAAAAACAATCTTTAGCTTTTTGTGAGGAACACCTCAAGCTTTTATTGACTGATAGTAGAGGGTATAGATGGCCCCATGAGCCTCAGATGCTCACTGGCCAGTCTCAGCTGGCACATGACTGAGACTTCCTGCTCTATCCAAGCTTCTTCCCCGGCACCCAGGGCCGCTAAACCCCAGATTTATAAACACCAGACATCATGACATTTGATCCAGAATACCTCAGTATACATCTTGATAAGAGCACAAACTTTTTTAAGTGTATAATTGTAATGGTGTATTCATACCTAAAATAAATGATCACTTATGTCTAGTCAGTTTAAAAACTTCCCCATAAATGACCTATAAATGTGTATTTACTAATAAACAGGATTTGTCTTTTTTCTATTAAGTTTCTTTAAATATATAACCCCCTCTTCCTCTTCCTCCTCCTACTTCTGCTCCTTTGCTGCGAATTTATCTGTTGAGAACATAGGTTCTCCATGAGGTAGAATTTACGTTCTTCGGTTTTTAATTTCTCCCCTCTTCTCCCTCCCGCCCCTTTCCCTTGTCACAGTTTGTTGATTAGCCTAGGCTTGCCTTAAACTCACATCCTTCTCTCTCCACCCTCAGAATGCCAGGGTTATAGGCATGCACTATCACAGCCAGCATTTCTCACCTTAGTGAGAACGATAACAATAGCTACAAACGGATTAAGTCAAAGCCCCACAGGAGGCTTTGGAATGGAGGATGCCTGAATCCACCCCTTGGTCCCAAGATCTCTGAACAATGCTGTGTTTAACTCACTTGCCATGACTGATTCCTACTGGAAACTTTAGCTGGGGCCCAACTGAACTTTCAGCTGTCACCACCAGTTTATGGAAAATACAAAGGACAGAATAAACACAGACTCAGATGGTAGGCTTCCTTCCCCTGGTTTAAACACGTATTTCAAGTTTATTTGATCACAAACAGGCATCATACAATGTTTTTCACCTAGGTGACTGAGGGTGAGGGGATGTTTGTCTGTGACAAAATGTGTAGCAGACTTTCTTCGACTGCCAGCCTCAATTGTTTGACTGTGTAAAGATGTCTTATTAATTATGAATGCTCCACCTTGGTTTAAACTTGTTTTCAGCTAGCTTTTTTTCTTTAACTTAAATGAATCCATTTCTGTTAATCTATGTGCCGCCCCAAAGCTAGTTTACCTCATCTACCTACTGTCCATCCTGCTTTGCTGTTTCTTCCATGTCTGGGCTCCCCTTTTCTCTCTGTCCACCGGCCCCGCCTATCCTTCCTCTGCCTCGCTATTGGCTTTTCAGCTTTTTATTAGACCAATCAGGTGCCTTAGGCAGGCAAGGTGAGACAGCAACACATCTTTACACAGTTAAACAAATGCAGCATAAACAAAAGCAAGACACCTTTACAGTCAAACAATTGCTGTACAACACAAACAGATGTAACACATCTTCCCTAGTTCAGCAAATGTTCTATTCCACAACAGAAGCAGACACAGATCGCAGGCTCACTTTTCTGTTATGTTGCCTCTGAAGATAGTCATTACTCCTGGGCAATCACTGGGCCGCTGGCTGGACAGTGACAGGTTTGTATACCTTTGTGATCCTCCTCCACCTTAATCCTGCCCAGAGGTGCTTTCCATTTTTATCATGGATGGAGAAAGTGAACATCATCTTTTCAAAATTTATCAAATAAAAGTTAAAGTGGCTCTATGCAAAAGTTGATTAAAAGTTCCTCTTAGTAAACACTTAAGTTAACTAGACCTGAGCAATAGCAATAACCACTTGTTTTTTTTTTTTTTTTTTTTTGTTTTGTTTTTCCTTTTGGGAGGGTTGGTCTTCTTAATTCTTTAAAATATTTTGCATAGCAGAAGTTGCTGGTAGAATGAAGTGTAACTTAGTGTTGCTACTGAGGTTATAACTCTGAGAAACCCAGGACAGCACGTGTTCTGACACACACACAGCACATATTCTGACACACACACAGCACATATTCTGACACACACACAGCATATATTCTGAAGTCGGATAGAGATGTGGCCTGGCTCAGGTCACTGACTCTCAGCGACTGTGACAGCCTCCTTATTGGCTTCCCCTCTTTCGCATCGTTTTGTATCTCCTACCCCGGCACTCTACTGGCCTCTCCCCCTCCTTGGGAATCTGCAGGCTTTTTGCTGGCACCAGTTCCTCTTCCTGACTGTTGAGCATTGGAGAATTTCAGGATTTGATCTCCCGTGCTCATCTCCTTCACAGTCCACATCCTTCCCCTGAGATCTTGCCCATGCTTTCAGTTTTAATTATTATCTATGTGCTGATGACTCTTGAATTTATATCTCCAGTCCAGACACTCCTCTGAGCTCCCGGCCGTAAATTGAGTTGCCTATTCCACATCTTGACTTGGCCATCTCCAGGCACTTCAGACTCTGCGCGGCCCCAGACTGAACTCACACTGCCTCCCTACCCCTTTCCTCCCCCGGCATTCCCGGGAAGCGGCTCCACCAACCCGGGATGAGCCCGTCAGGCCCTTGGCAGCCATCCCCATACCTCCCTCTCCCCTGTCACATCCACCGAGCCAGTAGGTGCTCTGATTCTCATTTCCAGATGTGTCCACCTCTGTATCTCCAGATGACACCGTGGTCTGTGCTTTTGCAATCCTGCATTAGTTCAGGAGCCTCCCCTTTCCACAGACCTATGCTATGTCCGACCCACCCTACAGCCCGCGCTCTTTAAAAAACTATGCAGAACGGTTTACAGCTGTCACCCCCACGGGACCTTTAAAGGCTTTGCTTTGGCATGCAAGGCCCGATACTGTCTGTCTCCTACGGTGCCCAGCCTCACTTCATATCCTTTCCCCTGGTTCCTTTCCATCTCGTCAGGCTTGTTTCCCACATCTCAGCCTCATGCGTTTGCTCATGCATTTGCTCTAGGTAGGGTTACTCTCTCCTTCCCTCCCCTTCCCGAGTTTATCTGCACCTTTCTGAATTAGTGGACCTGGACCTGTTCTTTCCAATGTCATGGTCTCCTTCCTTGTTCTTTGTGCTGAAAAATCTCTACGGCTGAGGAAGCTGAGATCCAGAAATGCTAGGGCCCCAGATGGTGGCTGTGTGGAAACTCGCTTGGATTAGTGTCATTTCAATAGCGGTTAGGAACTGGTCAAGTGTTCGAGTTTTACGTGGGTTTTGGCCCCTGAGTGTTGTGTTGTAGCTGGAATGAGTTGAGAGAAGAACAAGCCAATTAAAGGGAAGGCAAGTGAGACCTTTGGAGAAAGGTGACAGAAGATGGGATTGTTTAGTCTGGGATGGCATAGAGATTCGGGAAGAAAAAAAAAGATGAAAAGTTTGCATGCCGGAGGAGGTTATTGTAGCGTGCATGGCCATAATACTATCTCTGAATGGCCACAGGGCACAAAGGATTTTATTAGGCCTCACATCTCGGTAGATCTGACACACTGTAGCCGGAGAGAGTTTGGCTCGACAAAAGAGAGGGTTATTACAGAGTCCTACAAACTCTAGAGTGAGCTCTTGTCACAGCTTTGTACAGAAACTCCCTGAAGCAGGATCAGCAGGCATCTAACTCAGCTGGTGGCTCAGGCCTTGTACTCCAAGCATGGAGTCGGGCACCATGTCTCCTGTGGGCGTCCAGGATGAGTGACTGAGTGGAAGGATGAACAAATAAATGAATGAATAAACAAGGAAGTAGAACCTAGCACCTTCCAAACTGCCCAAAGTGGAAGAAATCCAGTCGGTGGCATGTGGCCCCTAGGGATCCTCACCTGATCATATTCAGGTGCCTTATCTGCTCCAGGTGTTTCCATTTATCTCTAATAAACTGTCAGCCAAGAGTCAATTTGGGGCGGGGTGAGTGGAGGGGAGGGTAAGACCCAGATGTTTCCAAGAAGGAAGACAGGAGAAAGTTATTCCTCAATACTAATATATTTCGTCATCCTATCTGCCTGCAGATGCTCAATTGGGAACATGCCCAGGTTTCCTTTGCAGTCTTAAAATAAGTTGTGTATCTAAAACACCCAGGACTCCATCATCCCCAGAGATGTGTCTCTCTTATATATGGATGAAGCTGTGAGGTCTCGGAAGGGTCTCACGTTTCACTGGCTATATTTCTCCCAGTCTAAGCTGTCCTGCGTGCTTTCTCCACTGGGAACCAGGACAAATACTAATTGGTACCATTTACTGAACTCCTACTGTGTGGCATATAAAATCAACTCACCATGGCAGTGATGCCAGGGCCATTCTGAAATCTCTTCTACAGTTGGGGACTTTAACTAAAGGTGATCATTTCCTCCAGGTCATACAAGTAACAGGAGGTCAGGTCCAAACCCGGACTGTGACTGCAGACAGTGATTGTAATTTCTGAGGCTGTTACGTGAGTTAGTCACTCACTAAATACTCTGTAGGAGGTGCGTTTTGCAGGTGAGGAAGCTCAGGCACCAGTCACATTGCCGATGGGCAGGAAAAGTAGCGCCTGATGATGTCCCAGGCAGAGGCCTGAGCTGAGTTCCAGCCTTGTCGGTACCGCAAAGATGGCAGGGTTGGTGGGAAACAAGTCTGGTTGGAAACGTTCCTCAGGTTTTCTCTGTACTGATCTTCTCTTGCTCCATTAGCTACAAGCTCCCCAGCCTGTGAAAATCATAGCATGGAAGCCCTGGCTGCAGGTGTAAAGTTATGGCTCCAGTTCAAGTTTCTTCCCCCATGTGGACATTTCAGAAAGGACACTCTGTTCCACAGGGCTGAGTCTCTAGCACAGGCTTTGATCTTGGAAAGGATGAGCCTCTGTGCAGAGTTGAAGCTGTCTGTGTGAGCTTTGTTTATGTGAGCACCCTTCCAGGACTCTGTCTGCTTTTGGGGTGGAAGCGCCCTGCCAAAACTCCGGCTCTCCATGCTGGCTGTGTGGCCGACCTCCTTAGGCCTCTTTAGTGATTTTTTTCTGCCTGGATGGATATCAGTGTCTCATAACGGTTTTGGAAACGACCATAGTTTCCCTGGCAGGGGAGAGACTGACTCGGCAACACGTCCTTGCCTTTTGGAGTTGCCCTCCAGATTTTCCAGGCTCGGCTCAGTAAATCACTTCATCTTGTACAAATACTGGCCTGTGAGCACCGATGATCTCAAAAGCGAGGAGAATTTGAAACCTCATTTGAGAATCTATTCTCTTTTCAACAGTTAGTATAGCTCGAATTTGTGAATAAAAATGTCCGTTGGCACAGGCCAACATTCAGGTATCGGAAGGGCCTTTGGTGGGAGCTAGGCCATGCTTTCACTCCATGAGGCTATGGAAAGTAACTTGTCTGTGTATTGATATTTATTATTGAAGACACTGAAGGCCCTGTGCTGTGTGCTGGTCCTGGTGGGTTGTCAGATCTAGTGTTCTCAACACTGTCGGAAGAGCATTTGGGGTGACTCTATGAAGCATTTCTATTGTATTTCTACTAATTTCCCCTTGTTCCAATGTGAACACTGGCTGAAGGCAGGCTGTGATGAGGAAATCCAACCACTACAGCTTGGCAAATGCCCCTTAAAGAGGGGAAGATCCTTCGACACTGAGTCTTTTCTTGAACCTGTTAATGAATAGGTGCATATGTACACAACTACATTCTTCTTCAGTGAATATTCTAGAATGCTAAATTTTGGAAATTCCTGCTAGGTTTTTTTGGGGGGGTGAAGTGGGGGAGTTCTACAGTTTAACAATACAAAAAGATCAATTTAATTTTTTTATTTTTTCTTTTATTTTTTCTTTTCTTTTCTTTCTTTCTTTTTTTTTTTGGTGCCTGTCCTGGATCTCACTCTGTAGACCAGGCTGGCCTCAAACTCACAGAGATCCACCTGGCTCTGCCTCCCCATTGCTGGGATTAAAGGCATGCACCACTGTTGCCTGGCTAATTTTTACATTTTGAGTACATAAAATTCAGTGTGACCCAGTACCTTAACATGCAATATCAAGGCATCATGCGTTATTAAACTGTGTCTTGGGAATGGAATTTTCTCTGTTATATTTGTAAATACCATAAAATCTATCAAAAGTGATTTAACCTGGTAAATACAGAAGGGGAAAAGGAAGAATGGATGATTTCTATAGGTTAGGTGTTTAAAATGAAATTTCATTTAGTCCATTTACATCCATTTTCCATTTGCAGGAAAATGGATGTAAATGGACTAAAATCATACTGACTTGGATGAGCAAGATGCAGACAGACAGACCCTTTATGTGTTCTCTTAGATACATATCCTAAGCTAAAAAGACTATCTCTCTTTCTCTCCCTGTTCTCCTGCCACAATGTGTGCGAGCATGCGTGAGTGAGTGTGTGTGTGTGTGTGTGTGTGTGTGTGTGTGTGTGTGTGTAGGCCTTAAGGGAGGTGGGTAGCAGGAAAGATGTGATATGATAGTAGAGGGGGAAATGTTGAGGGTAGAAAGATTTAAGTGGGGGTTGAAGAAGAGTTAGTTAATAGTAAGGATCCATGAAAAAGCCCCATGGAAACTTACTATTTTGTAAACCTATTTAAAAATGACATTTAAAATTATTTTTAAAAGTTTGAGCAGAGACACCTGCATCAGTAGATAATGGCCTCCCCATCCATGATGAGTAAGAGCCCATGGCGTCTGAAGTCTGGAGTCCAGTACCTTGGAGTCCATGGGTAGCAAAGGAACAAAGACAGGACAGACCACGGACACACGTACAGTGAAGCTGGGCTCCAGTGGGGGTGGTCTAAGCTGCACAACCCTGAACCTCAGCCTGTTCATCAGGTACCACACGGGGCAGGGTGAGGGGTGGCTGGCTAGTCTTGGTAGGAGGTCTCTGTAGGGAGCTGTTTCCGGCTGTAAACATCCCAGAGGAGGGAGTTGCAGCTGGTAGTCTGCACACACTAACCAGCCATCCATTAACACTCAAAGTTGGACTCCTGAAGAAAGCTTTGCTGTTCCTCTTGAGCCTGGCCTATATGGGTAACAGCTTTGCCAAATTACCATGGGCCATTTGGTCTTGGAGTCCTCAACAGGCTGGGCCCATGTCAAAACACCCGTTTACTCAGGACTTCCCTCACTCAGGGCTTCCTCCGCTTCTACAGCACCCCTCACCCATGAATCACGGGCGGTTAATAGTTACTGAGGAAGGAGGTATCGTTTCTTCTGCAGTGTGGCCATGGGCACTGAAATGGGAAAGCAAGATTTTGGAGGTCTGAGCAGCCTTTCCGAGGTCCAACACTAAGCTCTGTAGAGTGTGTTAAGGACCCATAGCTTTCATGCCCTAAAGCATGTGTTTCTGAAAGTCCCAGGCCACCGGTCATAAGTGATGTCATCACGGAGCAGTTCCACGCTCCCTGAGCATTGGCCCCAAGGCTATGAGACAAGGGCAGAAGACGACCTGAAAGAGCAAGAGCGTGCTCACGAATTAAGCTGTCTTGGGAGGCATTTCTGCTCTGCTGCCCCTTCCCTGTGTGACTTGTGGGTAAATTACTGAGAGTCTTTGCACTGCAGTCCTTAATCTATATAGAAAATGTGGATACAGCCAATAACCACAGTCTAAGATTCCAGATGTGTCTGGTGTAGTGGCAAACTCTCAATGTGCCCACACAGTTTCTTCTTCTGTTTGGTCAAAGCCACCTAGAATAAGGCATGAGGTTCTTATAAGAGGCAACGATAAATGTCTGTGAGCACATTTAGATATACTAAAGGTGTTGGGGGAGTGCCAGGACCCAACAGTCGACCACCTTTCCTTTTCAAACAGGTCAGAAACTGAAAATCAAGATGCCCAATTGGAGCCATGGTAAGAGCTGTGAGGAGCTGCATAGGCCCGATTTTCCACAGTCCCTGTACCACAGAGCTCTCACGGAGGCAGGCCAGGACAGCAGCTATTTGGTATGGCTTACTTGATCAGCGTCATTAGCACCATTATATTATTCTAAAGGAGAATAGGAAACGTGGGGTGTTGTGTGGCCTCAATAGCAGGATATACTTACTACACTGTACATATGTATAGGTATCACGTCCTACACTGGAACCTCAGACCATCATTATGCGTCAAAAAGTGAGTTTAAAATACTGGCTGGCTCCAGAGAAAACAAATTTGCCATCTTATGAGAGTATCCTTTTCTTCCTTTTTTTTTTTTTAAAGACTAAATGAAATTAACTGTTTCCTACTACATACTTGATTTACGTTGCACATTTTGAATTTCCCATTATGTGAAGGGTCTAAAGCCTTTTTTCTTTTTCTTTCTTTCTTTTTTTTTTTTTTTTGCCAAGAGCAATGAAAATAATGGGAAGAAAAATAAAAGCCCACAAAACAGTCCTTTGTACAAACTCCATTTATTTCAGCAGTCTGAAGGCATATTGACTTTTCTCGCACAGACAGAGACTCCATCCTGGGCACCTCAAAATAGGGTCTTTGAAACATTCCGACACTTGAAACATTTCTCCTTCGCTACATTCTTACTTTTCTCCTTGACTGTCCTGTAAGGTGTTAAGAATCTGTGGATGGTGTTGCCTTGGAACCCCTATATTTCAGGGACATTTTATGAAGCGGTTCACCTTCGGCACTGATGTCATCACCCCCTGTTTGGGGTTGGAGAAGGATTAATGAAAACGGAGGTTAGCCCTTTCCAGTCCCGGTTGGGGCCATGTTGTCTCGGTTTTGATCATTTGCCCCAAATTAAGATTTCTGCCTAAAGCCCTCGTGTCCATGTTTGGCTAGCAGTTTTATGGCTGACCGAAGTGTGTGCCGGCCAGGGTTCTGGTTGGCTGTGTGTTTACACAGGCTGTTAATCAGATGGGGAGCGGGCAGCCGACATGGGACGCTGTGAGTGGAGCCGCCCCATGTGCCGGCCCGCACAAGGGCCTGCACTTTGTTACTACAAATTACATAATGACATGTTACATTTCAAAGTGTATTTTTACTTCAGGGAAAATTAAGCCAATAAACAAACAACCCTGATTTGGGAGACGAAGGGGGAAAAAAAAAAAAAAAAGGAAAGGAAAAGAGAAAAAAAAAAAAAAAGGTCCTGGTTTGCAGATCTTCCTCCTAGAGAAGGCTCTTAATTAATCTGTAGCTATAAACAAATCTTTGTTTTATTGAAAAGAGAGCCGTCGTGTATAAAAGCTATTTTTAAAATTAGGATGTGAACCTTTTCTGGACAGGGGTCTGGGCCCTGTTATGGATTTTATGATCTGTACAGAATGAACAGGGGGGCTTGTGTGAGGATGCAATTCTTGATTGCTAATCCCTCGCCAACGTTGCTGCTGCCTTGCCTGAGTGGAGCCTGTAAACACCAGAATTACTGTAGCCTTTCCAGGTACTAAGTCAAGCAAAACTGCTTAATATAAGCACAGAATTGCCAACTGTGGAACTTGGGGTTCTGTAATACAATAGCTGCACTTGGGAGACTTTGAAACTTGAAAAAGGAAAGAAAAGAAAACCCTAACCCTCTACATAAGCTTCTAAACTGCTCGTCGCTTGCCTGTGAATTCAACATCCACTCTTTTTTGTGGACTATTGAAATGAAATCTATGTTCAGGATCTGGAGTTCTAAGGAATCTGATTTTGGGCAATGCTCACACTCAAATATTATTCAATTATGTATGTATGTATTTGTCCAAACCCTTTCAGCATAAACCATGTTACTAGATGACAACATGTCCTCAATTTCTTTTTCCTAAGTGGAGGAATTGGAAGGACACATTTTAAGCTGTATTAAAAGTAAACTGTTTGACCAAATCAATCCATTCCGAAACCTGCTGTTTTCAGTAGCACCTGGCCTGGAATCTCGGGGTTTGCTCAGGTGTTTGGATGCCACTGGGACTAACAGCCACCCAGGAAATGGTTGGATGACAGATGGCCTCTATGCTATTCTATAAACATTTCTTAGGTAGAATTATGGTGACTTACGATAATTTATCGGTACAGTACAGAACCAGAAGTCACAAACAATTAATTGAAAGAGATGAGCTAAGTCTTCTTGTTTGGTTTATTTTTTAGACCCAAGATGTTTACAAAGAAAACCTTCCTCCCCAAATATTGGAAATAAATAACAGAATTTTTTAATATTACAGTTAAATTTTCAGACTTCAGCATGAATGGAGAAAAGGAAAGTCATGAAAGAAGGATGGATATATATTGTACATTTTTTGTGAATAAGAGGAGACCATTCTGTACAATTTCATTGTCTAGCAATATGCACATGCCCAAGTCATCCCTCTTTTTTATTTTATAGCAAAATAATTATTTCCCTCTCATCTTTAATTCTTAATAGTCCATTTGAATAAGGAATTTAGATTATTTTGTTATTTATGAAAGTGCTCAAGCCTGACCCAAACTGACCAAGCACTTTTCAAATGGCTTTGTTTGTGACTGTAGGCGTCTCAGTCTGAGAACTGTCAAGGACATTCTCATGGTACATGACCTGACTCTGGAGGGGCAGTACAACTTTTTCAGTGTTGGTTGAACTTGCTTTCACTGTTGTCAAATAAAGAACAGCTCCAGGAGAGAGCTGAGTGTTAATTTAGGGCTTTCCTCCTAAGAGTGATTAATCCAATGAGAGAGACACTGGTCCAAGATGTTGTATCAGAATTATTTCATAACTGAAGATACGCCAATGCACAGTTCAGTTCACTCTAGTTTTGTGTTTAGCCGGTGTTTGAAGAGGTAGATGAGGTCATCACGGCTTGTTGGATGGATGTGTGAGAAGGGGCACTGCAAGGGACTACAATGATGAAGCCTTCCTGCTCCTTCTCTGTGGCTGGGTGGTCCGAATTCCCCAAGTTGACAGCATCTCCCTTCTGTGCGTGTTGCAAAAGTCCAAACCGTCCAAAGCACTATGTGTATCGGGGCTCTAGGAGATGCTCCACGACACACAGGTCCTTTATGTAAATCCAGATGTGTGAAAGGAGGATGCAGACAGGAGGAAGAGTAAACATTTCATCATCAGATGGCAGTTTTGATTTAGAAAATAGACTAGTGGCTATCTTTCCTTCAACTTTGAACTTAACTCGGAGAATATATCTGCATCTCTAGCTGTCCATCTAGCCGTTGATGAATGGTTGATCATCCACCTTTCCTTTTCCTCCTCTTCCTCTCTATTCATTCCTTTCTTCTGCCCTTCATCCTTCTCTACCTCCCCCTTCTCTCCCTCCTTTCCTTTCCTCTTTTCAAGAATAAAACTGCCCTAAGGCAGTAATCTGAAATTAATCCTTTAAAACCAGCACTAACTTTTTCTTTTACAGAACGATGGGGACTTTCTTCCTTCCTTGGCTGTAACTCTTCTGCTACTCATCCAGGGTGACCCACCAGAAAATCCCTTTGAAATGTTTAATGGGACTCGGGGACATAAAACGTTCACTTAAAAAAAACCAAATAAGTTTCCTGATTATGGACGTACTAGTTAAGTCCTGTGGAAGCCCATTTTCATATTCATGCAAATGCACTTAAAATGCCACTTTAAATCACACCCGGATATTTAAAACTCATGTTTTAAAATGTAATTTAAAACTTTAAAGCTTGCATAGAGAGGGACAGACAAAGCCAAAGAGTCAGAGAGTGAGATAATGCTTATCATACAGTGCAGGAGCATTTGCCCTGAAAAGTAATTGTTCTAGAAAGCTTCGCTGGCCTTGCAGAGCGCCAACATTCAAGTCAGATTTCGTGTAACGTGCACATCCCACTAACATGAGTGCGGCATGCAAGTGTGTCATTTAGAACATTCTCCTGATTGAATGAATACACACACAGGTTTACTATTTCGTATTTCTTCTCTTAAAGACATGAAGCTCATTTCAAAAATGCTGGTTTAAATGGGCACAATTAAGTCTTTATCAGCTCTGAGCATTGCAGTCTTTTGCATGGAGAAATTTCTCAATCTGACAGAATAAGAAATGCATTTACATGGCCTGAGCTCTTAAATTGTCCCTTTCAATTAATGCCCCATCATGGAGCAATCTGGAAACCATTACTCAGTAACTCTTCATTATAATTGCTTGCAGCTGAGTATCCAGCCCTTGGTAATATAAGAATAAAAGAAAACTCAGCGAGTAACAAGTGCAATTGATTCCATTCAGAATTCCCTTGTGCTCCGCCATGTTTGGCCTGCATAAGAGGAAACACAAGGTCCCCCTCCCCTTTGGGGGCCAGGAAATGAACTGGCAGACATAAGATGGTTTGTGTGGTGTGTGCCTTCATTTCTCAGCTGGTCCTTGTTAAAAATGAGACGCTGGGGCTCCTGCTTTCTCCCTCATCGGCTAAATTTTTTTTTTTTTTTTTTTTTTTTTTTTTTTTTTTTTTTTTTTTTTTTTTTTTAAGGAGAGTTCTGGTAGAAGATAAAACTACAAAATTTCTATTTACTGCCAAGGAAAAGTATCCAGAAGCTGTCACCTTCTGAGACTGTGGCCCATCCTGGAACTTACTTCAGCTGAGCAGTGGGTTTTAGGATTTCTCTCTGTTCCTACCTTGATCCCTCATTTCTGAGAGTGGAGTCCCTGGAGCATTCTGTACAGGTGGAGAGTGTTTATGTGTTTGGGGCTATCAATCACCAATTCTAGAGATGTAAAGGTCTAAATGAAGATAGATGAAAATGTGATGAGGTAAATTCCCTCCCCAAATGCTCCCCAAGCCCCATGGAAACCAAGGACTTGGCTTTGACAGTGGTAGAAGGGACTAAGGAAAGGCACCCAGCAAGCACTCTTTGCTTTCCGAGGCAGGTGCAGCTCGGGGTTGGCAGGGCCACCACGCTCCTGACTAAGCTCCATGCCTGACAGATAGGCTCATCAGACAGGTCTCATATGGAGTTGCCCTTTCTCAACGGTATATCATTGAGGTGATGAGTAGGCTGAACTCCCTAAACTAAAAGTGAGTAAATTATAAAATTCATTTTCAGTTGTAGAGAACTCATGCTCCACAGAGAGAAGCTGCACCCAATAAATCCCCAACAGAGCTTCATCTCTGCTGTTTATTTCCATCATATGAGGGGAGAAACATCCCTCTGTGAAGTTAACTGGCACTTGTTAGAAAATGACTGCCAATATTTTAGTTTATTTCTTGTATTTTTTTCTACGCATCTTTTGAAAGTGAAAAAATTTTTTTTGGTGTGATAACTTTTTATTTCTTTCCTTGTTGTAAACTTAAAAAAAAAAAAAAAAAAACAACAACACAGTTACCACTCATTACATAATTTGAAGCTCTGCCCCTGCATTTTATGAGAGGTACACTCTGGGACCCTGCCCCTCCGCCCAAACAAGAGAAGACAAATCTTACCCATCACAGATTCCCACGGCTCACGTGGCGGGAGCTGCTGACATTAGCTGGCAGCTCCACTCTGCTGGGGTCCAGAAGTCCTGCTTTCCTAGACTTCACATGCAGCCATTGAGGGGAACTGCAAACAAGCCTTGTCCTCCGAGAAGCAAGGAGAAAGAAGAACGCTCAGAGGCAGGTTTCATGGGGCAGGAGAACTGGGCGGTCTGTAAGCTGATGTTCTAGGTCCTTATCAAGGAGATACAAAGTGATCAACTGGTTTATCTTATGTTTGAGGATTTTTTGTTTCTGCTTTAAAATATTATTATTATTATTATTATTATTATTATTATTTGTTTTTTTTATGTGTGTGGGTATGTTTTGCTTGCACGTATGTATGTGTACCATACATGTCTGGTGCACTTAGAGGCCAGCAAAGGTCATCAGATCTGCAGAACGGGAGTTATCTATGGCTGTGAGCTGGCATAGAGGTGCTGGGAATCCAACACAGGTCCCCTGGAAGAGCAGCTAGTGCTCTTAACTGATGAGCTGTCTCTCCAGCTTCAACTGGATTATCTTAAATTGATGATGGTTAAGAATCATCTCTAGGCATGGTGACACAAACCTTTAATAGCAGCACTTCAGAGCCGAGGCAAGAGGGTCACAAGCTTGAGGCCAGCCTAGGCTAAAGTGGACAGTACGCCTCATAAACAAAGTTGACCAATTGAGTAAGCAAACAAAAGAGAACCATCAGGTTTTTGTTACTAAATTCTCAGCTAGTTCACTAGTTTCATTGGTTTTGATATGAAGTAACGCAGCCAATTAAAGTCTGGGCTAATAAAACTTGAATTCAAAAGCCTTGAGGGCTGGGGAGGCTAGATGGGAGTAAAGTCCACCTCCAGAGAAGCAGCTGTATCCAGTAGTTGACCTCTGTGTCTGCCCCCTCGAGGGCTTTGGCCCAAGGGGCATGGAACCACTTGCATGCTTGAAAATTTCCCGCTGAAAGCCCCTGCCTGTATGGAAAGTGTCACTGTTGGGTTGGGTCGTATTCCTTTCCAACCCAGACAGCGCTGTCTGCTAGGCTCTCCAGCCTGTTAGTGGGCGTCTTTGCTTTCTTTTTAGGTTTTCAGCACCTTTACTCAAATCCCACACCCCAGGGCAGTATTTAAGCAATTTTCCTTTGGCTAATCAATCAACGGATCCTTCTCAAGATCTAATTGAGAGAGTTCCCCCTCTCTTCTGCATGCTGTCAATTAATAATGTCTGTGGCTTGGCTTCCCAAGACAAATGCTTGGATCTTAATGACTCCATGAGGTCTTCCCCTTTCAGTGAAACTGTAGCAGCAAATGCTGAGTAAAGTTTAAGGGTCTGGCGTAGAAGGGTCCTTTCCTGAGGGGCTGAGGGAGGCTTTCCATAGCCTGAATTGCTGCCGCTAATCTGTACTCCTAGTGACAGAGTTTTACTGTGACTGTCTCATTTTACTATTACACAAAGAAACCCCATGGCGTGCAAAATACTAGCGGGCAGGTTGAACATAGCAATTATTTGTGAGGGAATAAATGTATTTAGAGATGTCCTGTAGGCATCTACTATGAGATATAGTTGGTTAGGACAGAACAGTATTAAAAAAAAAAAATCCCCGACCCATGCATTGGTTTTCATCACCACAATATTGGGATAATTCGTGTAGAAATACTTTCCAACTTCTCATGCAAGTCAGTTGGCCAGGCAGCCATAAGCACGAGTCAAGGGTAACCGCTCCCTTGCAGGGACAGGTCTTCTTCAGTTTGTTCCTCGGATGCGCCACGCAGTCCCACTCCTCAGTGCCATGGGGACCACAGGCTCCTGCGGGTGTGCCATCTCTGCCGTATGGTAGAGCCCCTTGAAGTCACACAGGTGCTCTCTTATTTATCATTAACAACAAAATTCTCCTTCATGCTGCTTCAGAGGCAGTGGGGTGTTGAGGATGGGATCAGGCCTTCATAATCACGTCGGATCAAATATCTCTCACGAGAGACCATCTGAGAAGATCGGAAGGAGCCCTCTCCATTCACGGAGGGATAGAGACCACTTCTTTTACTTTCTCTTCCTGTCCTCTAGCTGCAGAAAGCATTCACAGAGGGAACTTGAGATGGGAGGTCCAGGTGGAACAGAGGAAAGCAAGGCCAGAAGTCGAAAACAAAATGCTGCCTGAGCCGTTGATCAGCACAGGCACCTGCCACCGTGTCCCCGGAAACCTTCCCAGTGTTGAACACCAGGCGTGCTAATTCTTCAGTGTTACACAGTTTGTCTGCATGGACATAGACCTAAAGGGAGCTCCGTCACACAAGGAATGCAACATGCCTGTGTGAATGAGAGCAAATCTGTAGGGTCTCCATTTTCTTTCAAAATCCAGTGTATTCTAGTTAGGGATAAGGAGTGAGCCCACATCTTGTGGCCTTTCTCAGGAAGGAGAACCTAAGAGGGAAACCAGTTCTTTCATTGACCCCGCCCCCACCATTCCTCTGGCCTATGCGATGTCATCTGAGAGGAGGTGGTTGTGCATTTGTGTGTTCTTATGGTGTGCAGATCCCCTCCCTTTACTGAGGTCTGCAAGCCCAGTTTAGATTGGCAGAACTGGCAGGACGATGACCAAATCATATGTTAGCAGTCTCTTGGTGTTAAAGGTTTCCAGTCCTTAGCATCCATAAAAGCAAACAAGATAAAGTTACATTCAAAACAGGAAGAGTAGGACACAAGGCCTCCCAGTGTTCCAAATTCAAATCATTCCCAGGCCCTGGCGGCTGTCAACTCGATGGGTTCTTTCTCACAGTTCTGACATTTTATTGTCTATGTCCTGGGCATCTATCTAGTCATGCACATGTCACCTGGGTCTGCTCCACACACGGTGCTGACATCTCACAGTTGGTGATAATTGAGGTGGCACCAAAAACGATTTCATCCAGCTCAACAATCCCACGCTGCTTAGATGAAACTCTGCCTGGCACTGAGGACCAGAGGAAGAAAGGGCGGGAGGAAGGTGTGATGTGGTAAATTCAACCCAAACCAGCCCCAGATGCATGCTTACTAACTAGGTGTGAAGATTATGTAGGCCACCGAGCTATGACTTCTCTGAGGTTCTCTGAGTGCTTGTCCAGTCAGTGGCAACAGAAAGCTGTGACCCTGGAGAATTCTTGATATAGTTTCTCTTTCCCCCTTCCCCTCCTCTCCTTCTCTCTTCCCCTCCCTTCTCCTCCCCTCCCCTCCCCTCTCCTCCCCTCCTCCCCTTTCTCTTGAGTATGTTTTCCATAAGTTGACACAAGATTTACCTTAGCAAGAAGTTAGGCACCAGAGCCTGCAAGGCAGCAAATCCGTTTGTTTGTTTATTTTCTACCTCCTTGTCTATTCATGATAAATGTCCAAATGGACTGCAAAAGCCGTTGTGGTAGAGGCTGCTGGGAATTACCACATCTGCACCCAGGGGCACAGCTTTCTGTTGCCACTGACTGAACAAGCACTCAGAGAAGTCATAGCTCCGTGGCCTACACAATCTTCACACCTAGTTAGCATGCATGCATCTGGGCTGGTTTGAGTTGAATTTACCACATCACACCTTCCTCCGCCCTTCCCCTCCAAAAAAAGCTAATAGGGCCTAAATAAATAGAAATTATTCTGGGACAATTTGGGTGTTGCCTACTGGAGATGCTGAGCAAGAAGGCTGAAAGAGTCTGGGTCTCCACGTTGTTATAGGCAGTAGAGCTTTTTAATCAGAAACAATCATGTTGGGCTGTGACATGAGTGAGAAATTAGATTTTCTTTTTATAACATCATTGAGGTTCCCAGTCTTTTCTAATAAAGTAAAGCAGTTAATATTATTTTGAACAATGTAGACATTATATTCTGAAAGAAGGAGATAAGAAAATCAGACCTTTTGCAGTGTAAACGACAGTCTGGAGCAGAAGAGTCATGTGGGGGGGTAAATCAGTCGGGTGCCTGTGCTGTGTTCTCCAAGTCTGAAACACATGAAGCTCAGAAAGACAGGCATCTCTCCAGGTAATTAGGCACCATAGTTCTTGCGCATGCTCACCTGGGAAGCGTTACGGGTCTAGATTGTAAAAATTCTGGAAAAGCTTTCACTTGGCACAGAGTGGAGCATCGAGCCTCTAATTAGGCCTGTCCCAGAATTACAACCTTTATCCACACTGAGTTGGGAACAATAGAAAGTATTTGAACGTTGGCCAGTTTGATTTAGTGTAGGAGGAAGGAAGACACAGGATATAGAAAGTACGGATGATGGAATGTACCGGCTAAAATAGTGTTAGGAAAGCCAGAAGAGAGGTACGCCTTTAAAATCTTCTCAACAGGTTCCTTGCCTGAGGGAGGAGAGTCAGGTTCTGAAGGAAGCAGAATGTTGTTGCAGAACATTCCTCAAGTTTTTCCCGGACTGCTGGGTCTTTTTATAGTCAGACCACTTTGTAGCCCTAAGATGGAAGGAACGCCAGCCATGCTTTTCCAAGGGCTGCTGGGCTCCTGAGAGCGAGCACTCACGTAAGATCACGTCGAGTACACGATGGCGTCTGTCTGCCACTGCCCCAGCCCTTCACAGCTTTTAGCTCCAGATATGGAAAGCTAAACACCACAGAAGAAACACTTCTGCCTTAATAACAAATGAAGAGGGGTCATCTTTTATTTTAAAAAATACTACCAGTGGGTTGAATTTAGCCATATTTTAGAAATAGATGGAGTGAGTATACCTACTTTGTTTCAAAAGTTCCTAAAGCTTTAAGCACAAATCTCTGTTCTCAGCCAAGATTTCTGATGTGAGTCTAGGCAAAACATGAAAACTGACTTTGAAAATTTCTCATCAGTTCGGGAGTTTTCTCTCACGGGAAGGAGAAAAAGGCTCTCGATGCGTGCTCCGCGATCTGTTTCTCTTCTCTTATTGTAAACAACACTCATCTATTTTATCCATCACCATGGGGCATATTCGATGGAGTAGATCACAAAAAATATCTGATATGATTTCAACTATGCACGCAGACTAAATTTAGTATGTAAGCCGTGACTATGAAGGACTGGTGTGTTTTAACCTTTGTCTTTGAAATAGTATGTGAGTGTGTGTTTATGTTTGTATAGTATTTTTGTGGTATACATGTGCTTACATATCACCACATGCTCTGAATCTTGGCTTAATCTGGTGATCTGAGCACTTCCAAAACTGTTAATTATTTTGTTGTGGTTCTTTTTTTTTTTTTTCCCCTGGGCTCTAGAAGCCTGTACATATGAGAATGTCTGACCTATTTCAAAGAAACAACAGAAGTCTATATTTCTATCTGTCTTCATGCTGCCTGTCCTGGCACATCCAGGACTCTTGGTGAAATGGTAGAGATTGACCATAGCCAGAATCAGCAAGGGTTTAAATGCTGATATGATTCTTTTAACATCAAGAGGGCCATCTTACAGCCCTGTCAAACCAGTAACAGAAGGAAGTGGAGTTGACAGGCGATCACATGGAGCCTGAAGAAAATGGAAGTGAGGAAAATCAGCAAGGCAGTGTGGCTGCTGGCAGAAGGGCAGGCACAGAAGGTTTCCCCAGACAGATACTCATAAATACTTCACAAGCAGCTCCTCAGAGTTGGTCACTGGTTCAGTAGAAGCAGCATCACCATCTGGGCGGTGAATTCTAAGACCTTCCCAGAGCTCTTTGTGTCAAGAACCCTAGGGTCATCTAGGCAGTCTGCTCTGTGACCAGCCTCTGTGATTCTGACCAGGGCCAGAGTGTGAGAGCTACTGTACCAAAGCGTGTCGGAAGAGGGGGCATGACTCCGTTCCTCTTGAAGAGGGGTTTGTCTTGCCCATTCCTTCACAACAGCGGCCTCTTTATACACTGCCAACCACACAGCGTAAGCTCAGTGAGGACATAGGCAGCTGGGCCAATGCTAGAGAAATCTGAGGTGGGCTGAGTTTCCTGAGACCTACTTACGGCCATCTTTAATAGACACATCCCAAACGCTCTACCAAGCTAACTCACTTGACTAAAGTTAGTTTTCACTCCCTGGAATCCCTCTGAACTCTGGACAGACCTGCCTTCTCTGGTCTTGTTATCCCTCACTTCATACCACTGTTTGGATTCTAATTAAGAGATTAGACACTGATCTAATCTACTGGCCTGGACAGCCAGCCCAGTGGACTCCCAGCCCCACTCCTGCTAAAGGGATAACTCACTGTACAACAAATGCTCAGTTAATTGCTATTTTACATCACAGAGGATTTCTTTTAGGGGTTCGTGCATCCTTCTTCTGTTGTCTAGAGCACTTTAAAATACAATGAGGCGTCTCCCAGAGGTTGTTCTGTACTTGGGATGGCCATCCTGCCTTTTAATAAAAGGTTTCATGCTTGACTGTGAACCTAGAAGTTCGAGGACCCAAGCTGATGTAAGAATCCTCCTCAAGCCCAAAGGTAACACAGAGGAACCATTTTCAAAGAAGATGTGCGAGATGCCTGCTGATGTGGAAGAGACAGGAGGATTTGTGCTCAGCATCACTGTTTGTTGGGATCCCACTGCTCTACACAATTGTCCGACGTGTGGAAGTACATCGGCCTTGTTTGACTTAACCACACTTCACTGACAGACAGGAGAGGACCGGAAGCTGGTGAGGAAGGGGTGTGAGAGAGCTGTAGCTTATAGAGCGGGGTGGTGGGGTGGGGGGGCATTACAGCCTGCCTAGCTCCTGGTGTTGTTTGTACATACTGCATTTTATAACGGCCAGAGACGACTGACGCTTTGTGGGTGGTGACTCCACAGGGATCTAGAGAAGACCACCTAAACAAAGGTCTCAAGCTCCCTCCCTTTTATGTACACTACCCAACACGAAACCAACAGCGAGAACAGATTCACGATTTGATAGGCAACAGATAAATGCTCTCAGTCTCTGAGCCCTTTAAGAACAAATTTCTGCACATCATATAGTTAAAATCGATCTCTCCATTGACTTTTGTATGAGAGAGGCCCGAACGAATGACTCTAGGTAATCAATGTGGCTGACTGCACAGAAAGAATTAAAAACCAAATAATGGGTAGCTACAGCAAAGGCTTTTCATGGCAAGAAATGAGAGCTGGTCATGCTCAAAGAAGGGACCGAGAGTCGTCTCCCTGGCTTGGACACTTTCAACAGACTCCCTTAGAGTCCTGTTTGGAAGCCTGGCTCACAGAGGAAGGCCTGGGACAGTCACACCCTTTAATACTAAGATTCTGGCTTCTGTGCCACCGCTGGCATTTCCTGACCATGTAATTTACCTTTTACTTCTAAGAAATGGCTCCCAGGATGTTGCTGTTTGTTATAATTAGCTCTATCAGCGTTTCCTGTTTAAGCTGGTGTGATGAACCAGGCGTCATTGTAACCCACTGAGAGGGGCTAAGCACTGCTGACCATGCTTTCTCCAGCTCCTAACACATGCCTGTGCCACTACCCCCCCCCCATAAACACAGAACATCCCAGGGCATCTGGATCCATGAGACCACCCCTCCACCCCACCCCTTGCTTCTCTGAAAACATGTGCTGAATAATACAAGGGCATTAAATTAGACCTCATTACCTAGCCAGTAGGGCCGTCCAGCTCTCCCGCACATAATAATGAGGGCTGATTTATTGTGATCATTATTCAGGCATTACAGGTCACTAAATAACATGCTCTGCCCACACATGTCTTCTGAACTAATAAATATCCTGAGAGGAAACATTCTTGAGGTGTGAGTCCCAGGTTTGGATCTGTAACTCCAGGCTCATTAGTTGTATGGAGGTGCTTTGCCTTTTGCTCACAACAGCATCTTGGGAACAGAGATGGGACGACTTTAATGAAAAATCTTTGGAGAAGGGAGTGGGAGACTGTGGAGAGACTACCGGGTTCCGTGACCTATAGGATACAGGCCAAAGGAGCAGGGCACCAGTAGGATGGGACTGAGGCTGACCCCAGCCCCACTGACAGTGATGCCAACACCTTTTGGCAACTGTCTTTCTATTACTTCGTATACCATGAATACCCAGCACATCACTTGGAAATTTCCCATTCTGTCTTTCTCTCCCAGCTCTGGGCTCTTGGACATGCAGCTCTTCTCTGCCTGGGCTGTCACACTTCATTTTTATCTCTCTTTTGTATGTGCATCACATTTGGAGACTAGGCTTAGATGTCACGTCTCCCAAAAGGTCTTTCATGATCTCACAGGAGCTGCTATTTACTCTCGTCAACATATCTCACATCACTCTCTTCACTGGCCTGTCTGCAGTCTACTAGACCTTACAAATGTCTTCTTGCCTTGCCCTCATGGTTCTGGACTAGGCCCTCTGGGTAGGCGAGACGGTTGTTTAGCTTGAACTGCTTAGGGGGCCCCCAGGCAGTGGGATCGGGACCCGTCCCTGGTGCATGAGCCGGCTTCTTGGAGCCTAGAGCCTATGGCAGGACACTTTGCACAGCCTTGGTGCAGGGAGGAGGGGCTTTTACCTGCCTTAACTGAATGTACCAGGCTCTGCTGACTCCTCATGGGAGACTTTGCCTTGGAGGAGGTGAGAGTGGGGGGTAGGTTGGGGGGAAGGCTGGGGGCGGGAAGAGGGAGGAGAGGGAAATCTGTGGTTGGTATGTAAAATGAACAGAAAATCTCTTAATAATAAAATAAATAAATGAATAAAACAAACAATGAATGTTTCCTTGCTCGCTGTATTCCTCTTGCCTACAGCAGTATCTGGGAAATTTTCTTGGTGAGTGAAGAAACCAATGTTAGTATTAAAGGGAGAGGGACACAGACACCAGGACACAGATGTGGTGGCAAAGGACATGACAGTCTAGCCCTGGTACTCTTTACTCATGGAGAGAAGGCCCCTGGCCAGCTGGACGGCACTCTCTGGAGCTTTCGTTATGGAAAGGTAGACCAAGTTGAACTATGTCCAAGGAAGGAGAGAGAATTTGGTCAGTCTTATACCTCCAGCCCTGGTATTGGATCCTAGCAGACAGTCATTAGCTGCAAGGTTGGATTCTGGGCCCAAGAGGCTAAGGCCTTGTCTTAAATGTGAGGGGGCAGTGTGGCTTGTGGCGAAGCAGACAGAACCTTTGTCCTAACAGCGCCCCTGACATCGCTTTGCTACTTTGCAGGAGAAATGTGCTCCATTAGGGCTGATTCTCTCAGCCGGGCTGCAGACGGTCTACACTGCCAGTCCCGCTCTGTGCTTTTCTTGCAGCGTATCAAGTCGCAGCCATATGAGGGTTCACCTCCAAATGTAATACAATTATAAGAAAATGACAGCATCAATGGACTGTCACAAGGCCTATTTTGATAATGTCCACATTTAATTTTTTTTGAATTGCAGTATATATTTTTAAAGGCCTGTTGCCTCGAGGAAGACACAAGGGACTAAGAAAACGGGATTGGAAAAAATCTCTTTTCCTTAAGCTCATAATACCAAATGTGTAGCCGGGAAATACAAAGTAAATCTGACCACTCGTCTACATTATTTATGGGAATAATTTAGGATTATTTGCTTTATAGGAAATTTGTTGGAATGCTTTAAAAATTACTGAAATTAAATGAAATCAGGCTCCTTGAATTATCCATGAGAACAGCCTCACATAATCGATACTTCAACCATTCTGGGATGACATTACATCTCAGGACTATTTTCTAACTTAATAAGATTAGAAATAATAAACTGATATTATTTCTTTGAGAATTGGGGCCTCTGACCTGGTAATTTAATGTCTTCATTATTGCAGGAGAAGAACATGAAAGATCCACTGAGACCCACAGCCACATTCTGTCCAAGTGATAGCCTGCTTCTTCTTGCTTTCTTTGGATGGCGGGTTATGTGCAATAGAGGAATATTCTTAAGTTATTTCTAAAACACACTGAGCATTATTTTCAGGAGACTAGCATATATATTTTTTTAAATGGAGAACTTTTATTGACTCAATAACAGAGGTCATTGGAAAATAACATGACTTATTCCTGAATTGTGCTATCCCAGATATTTCCATGCTGACAGAGTTAAGCTCTATCATGGGGCCATGAGAGAGTTTGTTTTGTCCAGCCCAGGCCCGGGGATAGTTGTGGTTCAGGCTATGTTTTACTGCTCTCTGGGAGAGAAATGAAAGCCGGGATGTTACTACTGGAAAGTGGTGTGGGACTGAGGGTTGAATTCCTATCCGGTGTCCTCATGAGTTCTGTTCTCTGGCCTATCTGGGGTGGGGACTCTCCGATCTGCCCATATAAAATTACATTCTCGTGAGCTTTTGCTGTTCCCTACGCAGCTTACAGGGAATTTCCCACCCTGTTTAAAATATGTTACCGGACTCGGGAGTTTTTTTTTTTTCTGAGCTCTCTCTGCGAGACCTCTTCCCAGGGAGCCAAGCACTTGCAGTGAGAAACCAATAGCAGACCCGATTCTCAAGGCTGTAGACCATGCTCCAGATTGGGAAACGCAATGAAGTACACAAGACTGCCCCACACAAAGCTTGCCCTGGCTGGGAAGGGTAGGGCTTGTTTCTATTCAGAGAATGCCATGGAAAGTGGAACGCTGAGAGCAAGGGGCCTTTATGAGTTCTTTAATTAGCCAAGACAATAAGAAATTGCAATCTCTTCGGGGGAATGGGAATTGCTTGCCCACATGGTCTGTTGACTATGGATTGCATCTAGAAACAGCTCTGTCATCGGGGATCTCTGTTGATGGTCACATGGCAGAGGCCATTTGGACCCACTTGGTTTTGGACAATGCCATGGTAAAAGCCACGGCATCCCACTGTGTTCCCGAGTCTCTTTTGTATCCATTACCGAATTACTACGTAAATGGACCACAGTTGTAGGAACGGGCATCCCCACTCCACATCTGTGTCCTCGGTGAGCCTGTGACTTACACAAGGTCACTCAGCTGGAAAGAGTACAGCAGGGACCGGAATCCAAGTGGTCTGTTTTGAGTCCTTAGCATCTGGCTGTGCCAGAGAGACTCAGGAAGGACTGTGAAGACATAATGCTTCCTCAGAAACAGATGCCAGGGAGAAAATTCAATCTTACTCTCCTCACATAATTGGCCCCACTTTGCTAGATAGTAGCAGCGTTTCAGAAACATCACAAACACTCAGAAGCATCGTTTATTTCTGGCACCTTCAAAGTACCCACACTTGGTAAAATCTCACCATGCTCACCTAGAATCAGCATCAGATCTGAGCCGGGTTGCCTTTTCCTGAAGCCCGGAGGGATGCTGTTGCTCATGGGAACTGTAATATGTTAGAGAAAATGCTTGCTTCCTAAAAAGAAATAGACTTGTTGGGACAGCGGTTGTACTATGGGAGGCGAAGGCAGGAGGACTACCATGAGTTTGAGACCAGCCTGGCTACATGGTGAGTTCCACACCAGCTGCAGTATCGAGAGCAACTGGTTTAAAGACTGGGAGTCACATGTTCTTGCCTTTACTGCCAAGAAAATTCTTTCAGGCTGCTATGGAGAGAAGGCATTGTAAAAGGCAGGAGTGGAGGCAGGAAGAGCAAGGAGTTAAAGAAATGCTGTTGGCTGTGGTACAGCGGTGGAAGAGAGACCAAGATGAAGGATGAAGTCTACCTTAGGAGCCCCTCCCTCCCTAGGCTCCTCCACTGGAGAAGACGAGGGGGTCAGGAAAGCAATGCTTGAGGGACAGAGTGTAGAGCTGGATTTGAGGAAGAGGGCTGATGGGGACAGCATTAGGGTAAGGAGAAAGGAAGTCAATCGGTGGACACGTGGCTTCGGCTAAGTGAAGGCCCTTCAACAAGGAAGAGGCTACATGTCACGTAGCTCTGGATTCCGAGAAGCCAGAGCAGTGATGGGTACACAGGAGGGCACTAGGTGACCCAGCGAGGGGGAGAAAGCAGGTACTCAGTCTACCAATGATATCAGTCTACCGAATGATAGTCCCATCGCTTCATTCACTCAGCTAACTCAACAGCGACGGCCTGATCAAAGCCCTGATGATTATTCAATCCGCTAACAGTTATTAATCACCTACTGGTGAGAGCTTATGCTCTCCACACTGGTGAAGAGAATAAGTCCCAGTGCCTGACCTTGAGGAGCTGACGTTTTGGTGGCAGACTCAGATGAGGGAGCACCGGTTGACAGTGCAGTGGGAAGAGGGGGTGGGCAGCAGCTTGTGGAGAAAAAGTCCCAGGGCAGCCTCCAGTAGTGTCAGGACGATACTGAGGCGTCAGCCTCCAGGAGAGGCTGAAAGAGCATGCGACGTGGGAACAGCACTCGGAAAGATATGGAGACTTGACTGAAGGTGACTTTTTTTTGGGGGGGGGGCGAGTACAAGAAGCTACAGCATGGGAATTAAAGTTGTGTTTGGAGAAGCAGGGCTAGCCAGTCCGTGAAGGACTTTGCATTTCATGCCCTGGTATGTTCACGGCACCAGTTTGCTGTTGGGATTTAAAAAAAAAAAAAGATTTATTTAAAAATCCGAGTCCCCTCCATGTGTGTACATGGGTAGTGTGAAGCGAGTTCTGTTTTTCGGGTGACAAGCCATAGACCCTGGGAGTGGTGCCTTGTAGTTTATACTAACTACATGTTTAGTATAGCGTATATTGCTGAAATTATGGGCACACAATTCTTCGATGGGGCCGGGGGAAGCTTTCCTATGCACTGTAGGATGCTTGGCAGCATCACTGTGTCCACGTACCCTGGACCCCAACACCGAATTAGGATAACCAGAATAGCTCTGGATGTTTCTGATGTTCACCGGAGAGCGAATATCTTTGCAGAACTCATTCTTCTTTGCTTTGTCTTAGCTATAATAATGGCAATGACGTTAGCACACACAACCAGAAGAATTGACATTTTCAGGTATTTTACTACGGATGATACAATGTGGAGGGTTCTGGTTGCTTCCCACCAGGCAGCAGGCTGCCTTACAGCATGAGCAGGGCCAGAAAGGAGGTGACGGGTGGGTCTTGGGAGCACAGTCATAGGGTAGGATGTATACAGGCACGTCAGTGCTCAAGAGATGTCATTTGAGTTCCTGTCCGCTCTGTGATGCCCAAGCCTCCGTCCCTCCCAAGGCCTCAGAGAGTTGATCACATTTGTTTGAGCTCCTACAGGCTGAGGAGGCCACAGCTCGAATGAATGCTATTCCTCGAGTCAGCAGCCCAGATCAAGATAAGGGCACTCTTGTTTCCAGCTCCACCATGCAGCTCAGGGGATCCGGGAGGCAGGCCTTTCTCTGTCACTGCTTGTGTGGGGAGGGTAAAGAAAAGCCCAAGAAGATCCCCTGAGCTCCATGCTCAGAATGTGTGGGACAGTTAGACCCCTTATGGCCACAGGGCCAGTGAGTGAGGAGACGGCTGCCTAGGTCCTGGCTTTGGTAGACTGACTGACAGAAAGGCAGGACAGGCGGTAAACCATCACAGGCTGGTGACTAGGGAACTTACTTACCATCAAGGGAAGCAAAGCATGCAGGAGACATACTCTCCGGAGGGCAGCACAGAGTGATGACAGGAGATGGCAATGGTTAACTCGAAGCAGGCCCAGAGGGCCCCTTCCTCGCTGAGGTGACCCAGGAGGGGGCACTTTAACATCAACCTGACCTTTGACCCCAAACTAAGCTAAACTTCTAGTAGACGTTTTTAGACTGTCGAGGCAGTGTTCCCCGATTTCTGTACCCTCCCTATTCTGTGGGCGTGCAATTGCCTTAGGATAAAACTGAGATGGTGTCATCTGTCACCGTGGCGGAGCTGTCTGTCCTTTTTGGAAACAGGAAGAGTCAACGACCCACTGGACTACTTGTCTCCAGAGCGTCTCACTCTGGTTTCCAGATTGGAAAGGTCTGAAGAGGTCTAGGAAAACAGTAAGGCACAGAGCTGCTCTCCGGGGCTTTCCAGGGCTAGGGTCAGAAGAGGGTTACATGTATAACCCAGACTGGCTAGCCAGGACGCCTGAGCGATTTGTTGAAGTGTTTAAGAAATCCCTGAGCCAGCAAATATGTATCCAAGAGGGCTCTGCTTAAGACAGTGGCTGGCATCGGGATAGAGAGGAGGCTAGAAGAGAAAAAGAATCTACCAACAGCAAAGCTATGGTACTGTCGCCAGGGCCTGTTGGCCCAAGCCCTTACATGAGCAGAAAGGTTCTTCTCCACTGTAAGCCATTCACAGAAAACCAGATGCACACCACTCTCCAGAAGGAGGACTATCCACTTCAATAACTGTTCCCACGAAACAGTTGGATTTCCTTAACGGATATCCCAACTTAGTGGGTGATCGAATAGGCACACCCTTGAGCTCAGGTAAAAGATGAGGGAACTGGGTGCTCGATTCGAATACTGGTCATTGTTCCTAAGGGGCATTGTTGACCACAGATGTCCTTGTTAGGTGGTGGTGGCACCTCACTTTGTGCTGGGATAGAGTGTAGCCTGCGGCTTCTGGCTTATCTGTATGACGATGGAGGTGACCGTAAAATCCACCATCCATTGAATCCTTGCACTGTGGGTCTCTGGACCCAGGAATCTGTGAAAAGTTGCTTGTTTAACCCTTTCAACAAAGAATGCTCTTCTGGGCCTCCTCCTGCTGATGCCCCCTTCCTCTTCCCCCTTTAAAAATGATTTTATTGATTAAGACAAAATGGCTCAATGAATAATTTTCTCAAGGTCAAATAGGCAGTTAGTGCCAGAGACAGATATGAACTCAAGTTTGGCTGAACCAAGTTTTTGCTTAGAAGCATTGAAATCAGTCTCCAAGGAGTTGATGACTTGCTCCCCGTACCCAGCCATGGCAGTGAAAGCCCCGAACCCAGCCTCTTGCTCCAGGCCCTTCCCATTGCTAGCTGAGGCTCTCCGACCATCAGATGGAGTGGTTTCCAACTCTTCGTGTCCCACTCCTCTGGGCTTGCACTCCTCTGCCCTTCCTTGCTCTGTTCACAAATGAGCTCTCTGAGCCAATGCGGCCTCCGGTGCCAGACATTAGGGCCGCAGTGGGAGTCAGCGGGGCACGCAGGCGTCTCCGCTTGTTTTGGGAAAGTACCAATTCTGGACCACCCAAACTGCCCCTTCACTGGAGCTCACTAGGGAAGCCTGACAAGGAGTTGGCAGCCTTTCCTGCCCTCCTGGTAACCCCTTGGGTCAACCACTAAAGTACCGCAAGTCTCTGAGAGCAAGAGTCGATCCCTTCTGGGACTCATGACACGGCCCTCAGCTGGAGCCGTCCAGGTTCTCCCACGCCGAGGGCAGACAGCGGCTGCCCGTCCTCTTTCCCACAGGGCTGCCTGTGCCTTTGCGCGCGGTCCAGGCTGCCTTAGCCCCAGCCTGTATGGGTCTGCCCTATCCTCAGCCGAGCCAGGCATCTCACTTTCAGCAGGCTGGCTCTGGGGTCTGGAGAACACCTGCTGTGGGCCGGTCCTGTGGGGATGGCAGGGTCCCTGGCCTCTGTGCGGTCCATGCTAGGGCCGTTCAGCCATTCGATTGTGACAACCCGACAGCCAGATGTGCTAAATGAAGCTGGAGGAGGAAGGAACAGCAGGCACCTCCTCTGGCTGAGAACCTTGTCCTCCATTCTGAATACATTTTAAAACTATCGTTTTAAATAAAATTTCAAGCAATGATAAAATTAAAATAATGGGTAATAAATCACATCTATCATGCTTTTCCAATAATTATGAATATTCTGGTAATCTTTCATCTGTCTTCTCTCATGATGTCATCTGCTGTTTCTTTTATATTTACCATTGTCTAAGGTTTGAAACCAAATCTCAGACACCGTGACATTTCACTCATAAATATTTAAGCACTTATCTCTGAAAGAGAAGGGCTTAAAATTATCACACTATCGTCACATCTGCAAAGGATTCCCTAATATGATCGAGCAGTCAGCCCAAGCTTAGATTTCTGTGATTTTATCACATTATGGACCTTTTAGAAAAACAGACTCGTTCAAACTGGGTTAAATCAAATTAGGAAATGCATTTCAAATTCTTTTAATCTATATTTTCATGCTGTTTATTCATACCAGTGATACATCTTTTAACTACTGTAAGTGAGAGGTGCTAGGCCATAAACTGAGGCAAAAAAAAAAGAGAGAGAGAGAGCTTCTGAACACTAGTATGAAATTTTTTTTATCCCCGAAGCATATAAATTAATACTGTGTCCACCCAAGCTGCTTATTGCCTTACTTCTTTGTCCATAAACACCTTCACGTTACTGTTAAGTATTTACACTCTCCAAAGGTAAATCCAATGCAGCACAGAATACATTAGGATGTTGAGGACAGTATACATAACCTGGTGGAGAAGTGTGGTCATACACTGTGGATTTCTCTGACCGCCTTTCCAACCCAAGGTCAAGGAGACACGAAAAGGCACATCCTGGCGACATGGCTTTGCTCGTCCGTCAATCTGCTTTGCTCTCCTGTCAATCCGGGTGTTCAGTATTTAATGTAATTCGTCAGCTCGTGGTCTACTTCATCAGACATGCACTTGTTTTCCAGTGACATAGCCCGACTTTAGATAATGACTCACCTCTTGTGTTTACAAATTTATTCTACAGCCAAAAGGAATAGGATTTATCTTCTTTGGGAAAGTAACCTCGGGTGGTAGGAAAAACCATATATCTAGCTCAGTGTATTGTTGTTCGCCTGTAGACAATGCAATTTGTTTTCCCCCTGAAGTGGTTGCTTTCCTTATGACATGGGAAATATTCCGAGATATACTGTACGTGCACTGGCACGCATAGATCCTTGCCCTTGGGTACAAACCTAGTGTCCATGGAAGAAGGTGGCATTTGATTGAAAGCCACAGAGCCTGGTAGTTTTTCAACAGTTTCCAGTTCACAGTTCTGCCTGAAGTAAATGTCGCCAACTGTGGACAATGCGCCTTCCTCGAGAATCTGAGACAAGTTGCTGGTTAATGTCTCTGAAACAGCCTGTTAAGACTGTTGTTACAAATTAGAGCCTGGATCATTCCAAAACCCAAATAGACTCCTTTCATCTTCCAGATGGCCGTCTGATTGGGAGCTGGGCAGGATCAGGTTTCAGGTTGTGACTTAATGATTCAGGACAATATTTACGGTTATTACTTGACAGAGGGCAGTGAGGAAAATTAAAGCACAGCCCCATGCTTCATTTATGACAAAAAACAAATTCATGGCAGGGCTGTAGATTAGAGGTGGCATCTCTGGGCTGTAGGCAAAGTGCAGGTCCAGTCTGAGATGGCCTGTCTTACCCAGTGCAGCCAGGCTGGCAAATCTGGACTTCAGACCCTCAGGCAAAGCATCACCCATGGGAAGAACCAAGTCAGTCTCTAAGAGTATATCCCAAGAAAGATGCATCAGTGAGAGAGGTTTGAACCCAGAGGGACAACGCAGCTCTCTTTGCGTCTGTGATCACCACACAAGTCAGCTAACACCATTGGGGACCTTTTTTTTTTTTTACATTATTATTAAATGTGGGACTATCAAGAGGAGAAAACAATAATTATGCTTGCCAGCTGTGAGCATTTTGTTTAGAACGTGTGTAACTTCTGCATGAACTCAGTCTCTAAAACATGCTCTATACGATATCGGATTTATCTCCTATATTGCCCAGAATTATGAGAAATCTGCAATTGAGTGCTCTTGCAAAGGGCAAGAAGCTAAGAGGAGGCCCAGGAAGGGACAAGCCAGCCTTGATGCATCTCATGAACGTGTAGATCAGCTAGGAGAAAAGGCAGGGGAAAGTTTATCTTTTCCCACTACCCCTCGCTGGCTGTGGGAATCAAGAATGTGCTCATATTCCTCTTCAAGGAGAAAGAAAACTAAGCTGCGTGCTATGAGTGTATTTGACCAACTCTGACATTTTTAAAATAAGGTTTTAACTGGTTTTATTACACCAACTGTGTAATTTCAAAATGACTCTGTCATCTGTTATGTCTATTATAAACAAGCACTTTGTTTAACCAAGCCAAGGCTAACGCTCACCGACAGAGAAGCCTGGGTTTGAGAGAACCAAGTCTTTGATTGTTTAGATAAGGGAGGAGAGCCTTTGGCTAAGAAAAGCAAAAGAAGCATGGCTTTGAAAGAAAAAAAAAATTAAACGTGTCATGCTATATGACACATATTTTGATGTCATAGTTTGATGTTTTCCTCAGCTGTGTGCAGGAATGGAGTCCACTTCCCAAAGCCCACCCCGACACGGGTGCCCCCTTGGTCCCAGCTTGCACAGTCTGGCTTTGGACTCTCAGCTTCCAAAGACACAGCACAGTCAGGCACTCCAAATGGCATCCAGGGTGCTTAGGAATGGACCAGGCTCAGTTTGGAGTCTGCTTCTTCTCTGTGTATGACCGGAGGGAACTGCCAGTCTCCAAATTCATCTGCAAAGTGGGAATAAGAGTTCCACGAGGTTGTGATAAAGGTGTCATGACACTGTATGCCTGAGACATGGGGGAGTCCTCCATAACTGAAAGCATGCTTCTGATCTCCATAGAGCTAACACACTCCGTGGGGCAATCTTGTTCCCTCTATACTTCAGAATACACAGTTGTAGTGGAAGCTACAAACCCTAGGGTTCCCAGACGCCCCGCAACACCCTCCCCCCTGCAGCTATTGGCTCCCCCCCCCAGTGGCTCCGTTCTGTCTGAACCCATCATGCATTTACAGTGGTGTCGTGCTCGTTCTTGTGGCTTCTTAACGTTCTCTGTTTTTCTGGAGTCAGAGAGCAGACTACGAAGTTGAAACTCACCTAATTTAGCTCCTGGGACAAAGCGTCTACTTTTCTGGGAGGTCCTGGGAGGCTTGGAGACTGACTTGGAAAAGACTTTAAAGAAAGCTTGAAGCAGTCCCAGCCTCCAGTGCATAGGTGGACTTCTCACTACCTGGGTCTCCCACTGTTGTATAACATTTGAGTATACACACGTGGCTCCTCTCCATACTTCCACCTCCAACACACACACACACACACACACACACACACACACACAGTCACATACTCACACACACCCTCACACATCTTCACACACTCACTTTCACACATATACATACTCATACACTCTCATATGCTCTCTCACACACTCATGCACACAGACACACCTCTAACGTTTCAACGTCTCTGAAGGTGCATCAGTTCCAGGTTGTCTAGCATTTGAAGAAGGTAATTAACAGTTGCTGAGTCATCTGAGAAGCAGGCACAGCTTCTGGACATGTCAGCGAACAAACATGTCATCAATCGCCTCTCCTTCCATTTTACAGACATATTCTATTGAGCCCAAAAGCAATACAGATAAGATTTCCATATTGGATGATGAATTTCATCCCAAATCAATGACTATTGCATTCCTTTCCCCGTGGGCCTGAGTCGTCCCTGTGAAGTGGACTGGCAGAGACGTGTCTGAGGGACTCACTTGCACTCTGGGAAAGATTCCTTAGAGCAGAAAGACAGGCTGTTTGGTGCTTTTTCCGCAGCACAGGGTGAAAGGATCTGTTTAAGACAAACCGTCTTTAGCTGCAACCAAGCTGGGTATCTAACCCTGTGGATTTTCATGGCTGCCTCTGGGGGAACAAGGCCCAGACCCACATGGAAGCGGTGCAGACATTTGGGGAGAGGAGGGTGCAGGCGAAGTGGAGGCCAGTTGGCCAATTAGGGCAGCAGAGAAACAGATGACGCCTGACAGGGGCTGGAGAAGGCGGCGGGGTTTCAAATACACACTGCACTCTGTCTCCTCCAAAGGTCAGCTTTAATCAAGTTCCCATGTAAATATTACCAATATAAACCAAGTAATGGAGGTTAAACGCTGCTCTTGAGGTCACTGACTCTTGGTCAAGCTGGAAGATTTCACATGAAATGGACCAGTTGTAATGTACCTGGAGGGCCTCATGCCCAGCCATGAAACCTGAGCCCCCTGCCTCCTCTGGCTGTCAGATGGAGTGCAGAGCGATAGGAAGGGGGGGGGGGGAGGGAGAGGGAAGGGGAGGGGGGGGCAGGGTAAAAACCAGATGCACAGGGGCCCTGAGGATTTTCTGAACACATAGAGCTTTCGACTCTCTGTGACTGAGAGGGAAGGGGGAGTCACGTGCGTGTGTGATGTATACAGGCCAGTACTTCCTGTTCGCTGATGTCATTATGGAGGGACACCTGGCAGTCCTAAGAGGCTTCCCCTCTCCCTCTTGGCTCTAAGTGTCTTGGATGTATCCTTGACTACCTTGCAGAAGAAGTGCTGTAAGATCTTGCTGTAGAGACAAAGGGCCTGTGTCCAGTTACAGGCACGCCTGGCTGAGAGGGCCAATTCCGCGTGACCCTGAAAGTCCTGGCATTTTTGAGCTGGCTCTTCTTTCTTACCGCCCTTTGGTCATGTTTGACCATACGGAGTCACGTGTCTGCCCTGTCCTTTGACTCTGTGTCTTCTTTTGTCCACTACCTAGTTTCGCTTCCCTCGTCTCTCTCGTCTCTGCTGCTTAAACTGTAGTCTGAATTTCTCTGTTGCCTAGTATTTGTGTTCTACTAAAACAATAGCAGCAACCATTGGCATATGTATATGTAAGTGGACAGATAGGCAGACCAAGTGCATTTCTTTGGTGGTCTAGTGTGGAAGATGAAACCATTGCTTACATTTCTTTTGTGCTTTGGATCATTATGCATCATTGCATTTAATTTCATAGCAATCCTATGAGGATGCTCTATTCTTAATTTATAGGTGAGGAGTAGAAAGGTCAGGTAATTTGCCTAAGGCTGCAGGGTTGTAGGACAGGGCTTGAATTCAGATCCGAGTCTGTACTTTCAAGCACACAATGGAAATCGTCTCTTTAACTGGCATCCTTAAGCTGGGATCTTCTCAGAACACACAGGTTTGACCTCATTTGTGTCTCCCTGGCTTCTAGGTAAATGCAGCTTGCCATCTAACCATCAGTTGCTTCTTTTGAAAATGGTCTTCCAAACAGCTATGGAAAGATCTGCACTTATTTTAACCCTAGAGCTAAACCCATGTGCGTAACACACATACGCCATGGGGAACGGGGATGCTGCTGGGCTAGCCCCTTAGCGTATCCAGAGAAAGTTCCAGCAGCTACTGTCACTAGGTTCTGGGAGCTTCGCTGTTGCCCCAGCCTTGCTTGCCCCTGAACTGCATCATGGGAAAGCATGAGACCCATCCTGCAGTGTGGCTTTGATGCCTCCTCTGCTTCTACACCAAGTGGCTCAAGGATCCAAGGCTCTGATGCTTCTGAAATGCTCTGCTTGTCATCTTTATGGAAGAACAGACCACGAAACCCAGAGAGATGCAAGCAGAACAGCCAAACTATGTTATCTTTTTCAAGACAAAAAGACTTAGGAGGATGAAACCGTGACGTTGAAGTACAAAGGCATGAGTCTAAATAAGCAGTCTTCATCCATTTCCACTAGCGTGGGATTGTGGACATAAGACATGCTCTCTGTTAAGGAGAGAAGCTGATAATGTCTCCAGGAAGCTCCAAACCCTATGACTTCTGACCTTCTGCCGTTGTCTCGAAGGTTAAATTCTGCACAGTGTTTGCATGCCTAAATAACACAATACCAGAAGTGAGAGCTCCTCGTGGCTCATATATCCTGCATTCAACAGGGATTAAAGATGAATAGTCAGATGTGCAATGTCCAGGAGATATAGATCTAAATGCATCCTGGTGAGATATTTGGGGAAATTGTTGGAAGGATGCCCTAGTTAAGAACTAAAGGGAGATCATTGACCCAGAGGAAAATGAACCAAGGGATAATTGAGCATGGACTGAAATAACCTTCTTGGGCTGGTGAGGTGGCTCAGTGGGTTAGTGATCGCCACTGGGCCTGACAACTTGATTTAGATCCCCAGGACCCACACAGTAGAGGGACAGAACCAACACCTGCGAGCTATTGTCTGCCCTCAACATAAAAGCCATGCGTGTGCAGCATGTATACCTGTGCATGTGCACATGCACACACAATACATAAGCAAATGTAAAAACAAAAGAAACATCCTCTGTAGAAGGTCTGGGACAGTTGCTTTTTCCTCTTTCTCAGACCACAACTGAATAATAAAAGAAAACAGCTAGGCCAGGCTTGGTGGTTCACTAGGGAGGCCGAAACAGGACAACTCGATGAGTTTAAGGCTAGCCTGGGCTACCGATTGAGGCTCTGTTTCACAAAACAAAAACAGAAAACCAAAACGGCTCAGAGGAGCAGTATAAGGGGTTGAGGTTAAAAAACAACAACAGCAACAAAACCAAATAAACAAAAAACGACAAGCCTTCCTGCAGAAGACCGATTTATGTAGACTCCTCGGTTCTGGTTTCAAATTACAGTCAAAGATGAGAGATGACAACATGGATCTTTTCAGGAGAAGAGATGGAAGAGAGAAGGTCCCTATCCCTGCTAAGGACACCAGAATTCCACATAGTTGTTCATTTATTTATTTATTTATTTATTTATTTATTTATTTATTTATTTATTTTGAGACAGGGTTTCTCTGTGTAGATTTGCATTTTTCCTGGAACTCACTCTGTAGCTCAGGCTGGCCTCCAACTTACAGAGATCTGCCTGCCTCTGCCTCCCAAGTGCTGGGATTAAAGGAGTGCACCACCACTACCTGGCCACGTATTTGTTCTTAATTATTAGCTTGTATGACATCACTCTAAGTTAAGTCACATCACTGCTCTGGACTCCTCTGTAAAAATGGGTACATTGAACTGGAAAATACCTAAGGTTATCAAATGTCCTGTAATAATTATTACTATCACATACATCATTCTCAAGGAGCCTGGGTTTGGAGCACACATTATATGGTCACCTGACTGACAGCAGTTACCATAACAGCTTGCCTTGAGATCTTCTAGTGTTGCTTTCTACAGTACTGTAGGAACAGGAATAGCCAAACAACTAGCTCCCTTTCATCATGAAAACAACAGCAACAATTGCCCTCATTTGAGTAGAGTACACACTGGGTCCTCTTGCCGGGTGCTTTCAAAGCATTAGTGGATGTGATTTGCGAGAGCATTCTCAAATCAGATGCTGCTTGAGACATCTTCTCTTGTACAACAGGGAGCGCTGAAGCCTCCAGAGGAGAAAGAAATGTGGTCCACTAAGATCAGAACCTAGGTCTCCTGCTCTGGAGGTCACCCTTCAGCTTCCCGCTATGCTGTGGTTAGGATAAGACATTATATCAACAGTCAGAGTACCAGCCCACCAAGAACATGGTCTGGTTTTAGCAGCCTGTCTTCTTGGCTGAGGAAACATTCTCCCTGTAAGTTCTAAACCATGCAACACTGTTACATTCAAATGAAATATCTTCCAAACTTGAGATGATTTCCCATAAGCAACTTTTTTTTTTCTGCCTTCCTACTAAGACCCCAGACCTCTGGGTTATTCTGTGTGTCTGGCACTCTAAAGATTAATACAATACTATACAAGGCCTACATAGAGATTATTGGGAAATTATGATGCTGACTAAAGCACGATGGTCCTGTTACCCAGCACAGCAGCTGGCTCAGGGATAAAAGCAGTCCAGTGCTCTGAGCTCATGCTCAAAGCAAAGAAGGGTTGGGACGAAATGAATGAGTTGAACGCAAGGTGTAAACAACCAAACAGGATTGCAAACAAGACCAGAAAGGAGGCATCTGGAATCTGGTTCTGCTTCTGATGACTTTCAGGATGAGGCTTGATGCCTCTTAGATTTTCAAAGAAACGTAAACCAGTGACAAAAGAACAGCAGCTGGGCACAGTAAGGGCACCAGCTGCAGCAGATTGCAAGTAAGCATTGGAAGTGAATTGGTGGTGTGATCGAGCACTGTGGACAAGCGCCTTTCACTTTTTGTTTCTTCTTAAACATTTTCCTCCTCTTCCTCCTCCTCCTCCTCCTCCTCATTCTCATCATCATCGGGTTTCATCCTCAGCCATGCATGTCCTGGTGGGTATTAGCTGAAAACATTGCCCCCTTTTTTTTTTTCTGGGACAAGCTCACAAGTAATATGGCAAGCTGGGGCAAAGCCACGTTACCTTTGGATTCTTGTTTGCATTTATTTTCGTTATTGTGTAAGTTAGAAAAGACAGGAGAACCATATTCAGAAGACTATGTTCGCATAAGATGAGGAGAGCAGAAGGCTTCTGGGGTGCTGTGAGGACAAATGATTTCTGTGTCTTCACGCAGGAAAAAGATGAAGATTTTTACCACCTTCTTCTGGTTTATCCTGATGCTATTTAGCAGTTGCTGAAATGGTTGGGCTCTGAGATATCACTATCCAAGGCTAATATAGATCTAAAAACAGTGTTTTTGTATGGGATGAACCTCCATGTTAGACACTGTACGTCTTCTGTGTTAGGAATGCCTCTCCCACACTCACAGCCTAGTCACTGCCACAACCAGTCATACTGTTATGGGGATCGAAGCTAAGACTCTCCAGAAGCTGGGGGGCCGGCACAGCTTCTAGAACTGAAAGTTAGTGCACCCTTCAGGAAAGTCAAATCCTACTCCCTGGTCCGTTGGGGGGCAGGGGTCCTTTCTCTTGCTTCCTGGATGCCGTCCTTCCTGCCTCCCAGTAAATCACTTGGAACTTGCAGAACGCAGAGGGATGGATCACACCCAGGTGTCCTGAGTCATTAAGCACACCGGCTCCTCTAGGGACCGAAGTAGATTCTCTGAGCTTTGACAGCGGTGAAATGTGACAAGAAAGTAAATATTCTTGTGCCCCACTTAACCAGAGGTCAGAAGTCCTCAACCTCAACCTTCTGGAATTCAGCTTGAGGAGCAGGAAGGAAGCAAAAGAGGCTGGAAGCAGCGGAAACAGCAGTCAGAAAGCGATGCACTCTAACCATGCCTAATTGACTCTTAATTAGCGCACCCTCCTAATGAGCCCACTTATTTAGTCACTTGGGCCCCAGTGAATTAAAAGCAGAAAATTGAGGGGGATAAGGGAAGAGGAAAGAGAGATTAGTGGTAATCACACCAGAGCCAGTAGGAAATGAAGACAAACAGCTTGACATCAAAGGAAGAGATAAAAAGCAAGCCTTCAGAAAGGGGTCCCAGAATTAGCAAGGCCAGCAATCCACAACATCTGTAATGGGTCAATCGGCACCGCACATCTGGAAAGCCCGAGGGCATCATCATCGTGGTGAATGCGCAGTCCCTGCTCTAAAAGCCCAGACAATGTGTGTGAAGGAGTTGAAACACGGCCAAGTCCCAACCTTCCAAGCTCCATGGTTCTTCAGCCACCGGGTGATTTACTTTGGAAGTTTGTTGAAAACAACTCCAATTCTCACAAGTCCCCACTCACTGTAACGCTGACTCAGAATCATACTTTCTAGATCTGCTAACCCCTTGACCATGCTGGGAGTCCTAACTTAGGCAATCACTCATTCTACTGGGCCTTGACTCATTTGAAAATCAAACATTCCAGCTGGGTGCCTCTCAGTTTTCCAAGCATCTCCCAGTCTGCTAACACTCTGCTCTAATTTTTTGGTGAATTTTGGCAGCCAGGTAGGTACTGCTTCTGTTTCAGGAGGGGTATCTGTCTGGTCACCGTCATGGTAAAGAAAAGATCTGGCAGAGCCAGTTCCGCCAGATCTCTACTTTCTCTTAATTGTCCAGTCTATCAGAAATAATGAGGACAGCCCCTGTTGATGGGTATTTTTATTTGTTTATACATCTGCTAATAAAAATTATATTGTTTCTATCACAAAAACAAAAGATGCAGATTATCTAATTTTGTCTTTTTTTTTTTTGGAAAAAAAAATGATTTCACCTTTAAGAACACTGGATAAAATTTAGGATACATTCCATTCCATGTATTCTAGACATTAGCTATCTGGAAGATGAATTTCACTTAATTGTTATAAGAGTCTTAAGGCTCAATACAATGCCTGGCTCAAGGTTCAGGACTGTTTTTAGATGAATGGATGAATGTATGTATGTATGTATGTATGTATGTATGTATGTATGTATGTATGTTTGTTTTTGGATTTGAAATAGCTAAGTTTTGGGTTTTCAGGAAGGTTTATCTATACAGAATCTCTCTTTCTTCCATAGTAATCAGCAATCACAGTGCACATGACTGTGGGAAACATGGGGTGAAGCAGAGAAATAGTATTCATATTTGTAGAAACCACCTGTTAAGATTCAGGGAGTGTGTTCAATATTTATGAAACCCAGAACCTCCTGGGTAAGAGAATGACTCACAGTTCGTGAAAAGGTAAACCATGTGCCATCCTGTAACAGGTATGTATTAAATACCATATGTGTTCTTGAAGGGTTTTGTGTGCATGTGTGTGCACATGTGTGTGTGTATGTGTGTGCGCGTGTAAAACATTCTTTAAGAATCAGTAGACATTTCCTTTTCCAAAGATATGCTTTGTCTGATGCAATTAACTCAGCTATTTGCTTTCTTTGTCTTTTCTATCTGTAGGAAAGAAATGCTTTTAAAATTAATATATGCTAAGTCTTTCTTTACAAAAAATGCTTAAAATTATGCTGGCTACATAAAACATAATCTGTGGCTCAGGACCTATGAATAGTCACTTTTCAAAGTGACAGAGAATTCCTTTAGTTTTCTCTTTGCCAAAATTCCCAGATCTATATTACTAGGATCTGCACAGTGGCTATTGACATGCCATGTTCATTAGAGATCTCAGTAGTAATTTTGAGGGAACAAAAAAAAAAGAATTATGTGGAAAAGGATAAGGTAGAGGGGACAAATTCTTCACTTATCCCATCGGTTTGCAAACTTGCTAGTCTTGGGACCTTTTCATATTCTTAATGATTAGTGATGACCCCTAGCTTAACTGGGCTATTCTTAAAAAACGTTAATCATATTACACATAAAATGTTCTAGATACAAGAATACCAATTCCATTGGTCATAAAGATGATGAAATTGTCCCGACTTGTCTCCAGAAAACCACACATAAATGAGGAGAGAATAGCATTTGAGCGTTGTTATGAAGGCATTTTTTAAAACACGAATTCTGGAAGCGTCTCAGAGGCCCCAGTGGTCCCTACACAGCACTGTGGACCACTGATGTCACTCATCCCAGAGACAAAAACACTCATCCACACCAGGTCACAGAGGAGTCAACCAAGACAGAGCATTGACACCTGGCTGGAGGAGACTGAAGAATTTCATGCAGATTGCGTCTGTCTGGATGACAACTGCCATTTCCAATGCAGCAAACGTGGACTGTGGAGAGCCAACGTAGAGGACACGCTATTTGGAGAGTGGCCTTTTCACCTCTGAAATACTTGAAAGTGGTGAACTTCTCTTTCTGACATGACCCTTGACACAGTGACCAGTGTTGCATGTTTCAGTGCCTTCTTTGTGGTGGCGGCCTCTGGAAGTCATTAGCTTCTGGGTATGGTGGAGAATTTGGAGCCCAGTTGCTTCAAAGCTCAGTCCTCACGTCTCCCTGCCTGTGTTCTTTATCCTGGGTCAGACACAGCACAAAATGGGTGCTGCCTGAGAAAATGCTTGACTTTCTGTTATTGAAATTTGAAATCAGTTAACTTTATAAATACTCATTGAGTAAATGAAAACTACACCCTGATGTTGACTGTGATTAGCTATAGCTCAAGAGAGCAGATCTTAGGGCAGAGTGGAAATTCATCTTCTTTCCAGTAGAGAGGGGTACTGGGTGGACTCACTCCTAAAGAGAGATTGGTGGAATGGCCAGGGGCAGAGCCAGCTATTGGGCGGCATGAAAGGTAGGATGTCGTCTTCCAAAAGCACAAAAGAGTACATTTACATTTTACACATGTCTCGGTAACTTGTTAGTGTTTTCTAAATTGCTGATCCCTTAAGTAAGGAAAAATTAAATTTAAAATTATTAACACAAACATTTCTTTTCATTTTACATGGTACAAAGCCGGTTTTAAATGTACATATAAGAACATGTAGGTGGAACTCCTAACATTATATGGATTGATTTTGTTTTCTCATCTCTTTTCCTTCCTTCCTTCCTTCCTTCCTTCCTTCCTTCCTTCCTTCCTTCCTTCCTTCCTTTCTCCCTTCCTCCCTTCCTTCTATTCCTTCCTCTCTTTCTTCCCTCCTCCTTCCCTTCATTTCTTCTTTCCACATTCCTTCTGGTTTTTTTTTTTTTTTTGCTTGATTTGTTTTTTGAAACAGCATTTTACTATATATCCAAGGTTAGCCTTGAACTCATTAACCTCTGCTTCAGCCTAGTAAGTTCTAGAGTTACACCATGCCCTTGCCTATAATAGGTTTTCACAGCTCATACCGGTCTAAGGATAAAGCCAGGAACATCACCGTCTCCCATCAGACTGCCTACAAGAGTCTTAAAAAGGGATTCAGGAAGAGGTGTCAGCAGAAGTAAGAATTTGTTGACTTACATGCCGTTGATTTTAAGGCTGGTCTTAGGAGACCCATTTACAGATAAGAACATGGAGAACCAGAGAGATAAGGAACTCACCCAGGGCCACAGAGCTAATTATAGCTTGGGATGTCTTTTACCTTTTAGGTATTTTTTATGGGCCCAACCTGAAGAAATACCCTATATGGCCAAGTCTATATTGTTGATAATGGTGCTCCAAGGAACTGCAGGCCCAGCACAAGGCTGTGGGGACAAGCAGTTTCTTGGGCCAGAGGCTGGACATAAATGCACAGCGAAGACGGAAGGCTACTGTCCTTGACTGAGGTGATCGCCAGCATCTTGTATGAGGAAGGATAGAGCGAGCTCTGAGGTGAAGAGGGACTACTGTGTTTGAACCTAGATAGACACAGCCTCTAGCCCTGGAAAGGACATTCTGGTTTCAGCTCCCTTTATCAACCACAGCAAGTTCAAGGGCACAAAAATAACCTTATCATGATCTCTTTGGTGTTTATAATATCCCTAAAAGGTAACCAGGCACTCATCTCCCATTGCTCTCTCTGCAGTTCTGAGTTTCTGGGACAAGCCTGCTGGAGAGAAAACCTGTCCCACTTCAAATCCCCACCCTGGCTCTGACCCATGCCACACACCAGGCAGCGTCCCACCTTCTATCCATTTCTTATTTTCCTCTTTTGGTTAAACTACACACCCAGTGCTGGGAGCTTCCGTTTTTTCTTATCTTGAACATCCTGTACTGTTCCAGGCCACAGCCAGCCACCCAGGAAGGAAGCATGTTGTTCCTGGTCAGCCATATGGCCACACTGTTGAAAAGCTCTCTCTGTAAGTCATATTATCTGGACCGCATTAAAAAAGATCTATTAGAGCTTGAGGCTCACAGTGTGCTTGGTTTCATCCTTATCTCTGGTCTGTTTGCCTCATAATAAATGTGAAAAGAAAAACGGCAGAGGCAGGAGAGGGCATGTGAGGACATCAGCGGGGCTGGTGACCGAACGGAGGCCTCTTTTTCTTGTTCATATCGAGTTTTTCTAAACTCAGTTATAATATAACAGCTCTGTATGTCCGGCCCCATTCTAGTTGGTACCCGGTTGGGAATCTAAATTTGTCAGTCCTTTACTATAATCAACTTGTTATTCAAAATAGTGTCACATGCTTATCACTTTTAATATTACTTGAAGCATTTTTATTCTCTTTTTTAACTTCAATAACATTAATTACTTTGACATTTATATGCAGACATAAAAAAGCTGTTGCTGCAAATGTGTCTTCAGCAGAGAAAGAAAAGAAACTCACCCAGCGCGCTCTAGAGCATGTGTTCATATTTTCCTGAGGTTTCTTATTCCTCCGGATTTGTGTTTTAGAGCAGCCGTTTCCTCTGGTTTACACTGAGGGCACTGAGAAGTTCTAAGGAAATGGTAAGACACACGTAAAGAAGTCTGTAGGATGCTGGGTCTCTTCCACCTAAGAAACAGTGGCTTTGAATTTGTGGCCTGGTTAATGAGGTCTCATGATCAAGAAGAATTCACTTGTCAGTGGCATGGGAAGAAGTATACTCTTCCTTGATATCCTAAGAAGTTTAAAAAGACACTTCCAATTCTAGACAATTGGAATCTTTGATTGTGCGTGTGCGTGTGCGTGTGCGTGTGCGTGTGCGTGCGTGTGTGTGTGTGTGTGTGTGTGTGTGTGTGTGTGTGTGACTCCATCTCTAACCACTGCTTTGACTGTTCAATTCTACACTCTCCTGAGCCTCAGGATGAGTTTGGTTCTCTAAAGACACACAGCACTTCAGCCTGCAAGTCATTTTCTTCCTCTCCTTGTCATCTACTTCGCTTTGTGACCCATTGTGTCTGAACCTTCTTGATCTCTGTTGCCAGTCTCTGAGAGCTCAGAAGGTGATGACGGTGTAGCCTGGGATTTTCTCTGTGCCCTCACCCCAGCTCCTTAGAACTTTACCAGGACCTCATGATCAGATTCTGTTAATGTCCCCATTTTAGGGGGGAGGGGGAGGGGAATTGGCCATAAGGAAGTGAAGCGACTTATCCAAGGAAGCACAACATGTATAAGGAGGAACAAGACTAAAAAGCAGTTGCTTATAGTCAAACCTTATATTCCTTGCTTTGCCCTTCCACCCCTAAAAAGGAAGAACTATAGTATCTGGGATGGGTTGACTTGAAGAGAGCATGAAGTGGGGCTTCTGGGTTAGAAAGGACATGTCTTAGTCTGAGCATCCATGTCCCACTGTGGGAAAGTCGCGGGACTGAACACTTCCGTTCTCTTATACATGTATACCATACTTCTGTCATATTAAAAGAGCAAACAACAGACGAACAACCGTGAAGATGAGGTGCAGCCTTACAGTCAACAATTGGCTGAACATCTATCTGCCTGGCACTCAGCAGGTAGGAATCTGTTGCTGCCAGCACCTCTAACTTATGGAACTTGGCTCAGGGTGGGAAGGGCATCCCGGAGTCAGTCAGACTGTCTGGGCTTGAGGTTAGAGGCTGCCACAGAGTGATTGTAGGGAAGTCACACGGTGTCTGCCATGTTTCAATCTACTCATCTATAAAACAGGGATAGTTTGGTCCTTTGATGAATTGAGCTAACTCATACAAGGATTTGGGCGTGAAGAGAGGCTCTTGGTGCCATGGAAGGTTGGTAATTAGGTGTGCCTGTTGGTGCAGGCTGGGTAAGTAGCACCATTGTCAGCTGGCAGCTATGATCTTTTTTCCTAAACAAAGTGTAGACATCTAAAAGCCTTTTTTGTTAGCAGGCTCAGGTATATTCCTTCTCCCTGTAAAAAGCTCTTTCCAAACAAATCGTATGACCAGATGTGTTAGCCAACAGACACTAATAAATCCGTGGGCTTTCCTTGGCTTGGAAGGTGTAGACAGTCAGAAGAGCACTTCCTCGTCTTTGGTGTAAATTTAGTGTTCCACAAGTACGACTCTGAAGCAAAAATGAGCAAGCCTCTATTACTCCCCAGAGTTTATAACAAAGCTGAAATTCCAGGGAGATGAGAAGGAGGAGAGGAAGAAGTTGAAAGTCTTGGATAATACGACAAGCACTGCATCTTCCCATTGACCTGGCATATTGTAAATCGATGTTGTCTAAATCTTGGTTGCATGCTCCACCACACAGAGCTAGCCCCCAGTACTTCCAGAATGCTTACTGTGTGAATCCTTCCATGGTGCCCGTCTATGCCGGATAGCCTACCCTTCATCACAAAGGCTCATTCTAACTGTGCCAACAGTCAGCCGGGCTTGCCATGATTCTGTCAAAGCAGACAAATTAAACATGCCAGGTGACATGTGGAAGAAAAAGCTTTCTGATTTATTGTGGAACTTTTTGTGGATAAGCGTTGTTTCTTTTGGCTGGGTATCTACTCTCTCGGTCTTGATCGCATTTCAAGGAACCGCAGTCATTCTCTCAGATACTCTGGGTGCTGAGATGTTTGTGTGCTGGGTCAGTCTGTGTGTTTACACAACTGAGTGCCGTCGGAAAGTGAATGATTACAAAGTGTTGATTAGGAAATGAGAATTAAAGGGGAGAGCTCAACCTCGACTAAGGCTACCTCGGTTGGAGAAAAGACTTAGGGTCATGTTGCTATTAAAAGACAAATCAGAAGTTTATATACGTTGTAGTATACATTTGGAGTCACCCAAAGAAAGCTTTGCCCAGCTTTATAAATGGGATGTGGTCACATCTTTCCCTTTTGAATGGTGTGTGTGTGTGTGTGTGTGTGTGTGTGTGTGCACCTACTGGTAAAGGAAGGTCAGCTTTGGGTGATCCTTCTCGCTCTAGCTTTTCAGATGTCACAAGCAGATGAAGGATGATTTAAGAAGCCCTGAGCTGGGTGATGGGTCTTGCAGAGCCGTCCGTTGGTTGGACCTGGAGGAAAGCTTAAACCAAGCAAGGTAATTTACGACCCTAGGCACGCCCAGCTCCCTGCAGGCGCAGCCCAAGTCCTGCAAAGAACTCCAGGTTTATGAGAGAGAACTGTAAGGCTGGAGACAGGATAAGTTATGGCTTTCCAGTGGCTTCTCCTCTCCCCCGTTCCTTGTGATATTTATTATTTGTGGGCAGGGATGAGAGGGTTCACTTTGCCAACTTTTGAACTCTCACCAAATTCATGGTTCTGGGTTTGACGCCATCTCTGGACCTCTCGCTTGGCAGTAGAGTTCCTGTTTCCTTAAGCATCCCACAGCTTCTTATTTTGAAATGAGAAGAAATCTACAAGCTTCACTTTAAAAGCTGGAAACAATTCCTTAAACATCAAATAGGTTTCCCCCCACCCCCTGCTTCTTAAAACTGCAAAATATTTCAATGAGTTGAATATAAATTAATTGAAAACATAAGCTCCAAATTCGCCCGTTTTATGCACCAAGTTCATGGCTGAATGGCGCTTACATTTTATTGGCTTCAAAGTTGATAAGAAATCCTGGGATGAGAGAACGGCCCCAGCACATTAGTTCTTTTGTGTTTCTATTGCTTTCTTCCTCCTTTAATAGAAAATGGACTTCAGTTGAGCGCTAAAGGCTGGAAAGAGGAAGAAAGAGCAGGAGGCATTCAAAACCAGAGTCTTGCCAAGAGAGAACTCTGTATTAGGAAACAGGGTATTTTGGCGAAAGATTGAAATTCTTGATTTAACGACTGTAACCTTAGGAGGTCGACCTAACTTTGCAATCTGCATGGCTGACTCTCCCCACCAACCTGGAGCAGGCTCATCTCCTTCACACCTGCAGCTCGCCTGGCTTCCCAATCTTCAGGCCCTGTCCTTAGGAACCCTGTGAGGTTATTTGGGTCTAGTTCTTTCTATGGCCAATTGCCTGTTGTCCTTTGAAAGTAAGCCCTGTGTGTCTGGAGACAGCTAAGCAAAGGCAGCCCGGGGTGAAGCGGAGGTGCCCACAGCCACCCAGCAGTGCCGTGTTCCCAGGCGAAGGTGTCCACGGATGGTTACTGGGAGGGAAACAGGGATTGAGGGATCAGAGGGTGAGCTATGTGGTTGAGATCAAGAAATTTCTGCCAAATGAAACTCTCAGAAGCTGGGTGACCAGTGATGACATTCTTCTGCATGTAGTGTGCGGCTGGGAGGGTTTTGTCACACGTTCACATACCCAGCAGAGCCACAGAGAGAGTGGAACATTTTCTTGACCTGCCACTATTTCCCCAGACATGCTTGGGAAGATGGCTTAAGAATTTTCCATGGACCTTCTGTTTCCTCACCTCACGATGATGGTCTTTCAGGGGCCATCCTGCTCAGGAGTCGAATGTGGGGTAAATAAGAAAGTCCACGGGACTCGGGAACATTGGTTTCAAGGTAGGTACCCACAAAAGGCCCCAATGCTGGAAGAAACCATGCTTGGAGCCTTAGGTCCAGGTGCTCTGGGGCGGTAGGTATGGTCTGCCTGCCATGAGCTTCAAACCTACGCTCTGCTCATTATTCGGGGAGAGGAAAACACAGTTCTGTGATGACAGACTGTGCCGAGAAGAGACTGCCAAGAAAATCCCTTTGCCCAGCTGTGCCCCCCCCCCCCCCGCTGCCCTGCTGCCAGCGGGGATTATCCAGAGTGGGTGTCCACAGCGAGCACCAGCCTTCTCCTGGCCACCGCAGACAGTCAAACCTCCCCATCTGACTGTTTGAAAAGCTGCAGAGAATTAAACGGAGGAGCTTTTCGGGGGAGGAGAATGTCCTCCAGGGGCACTTTATTTGGTTTGGTCTCTATCTCCCTGCCTGGAATGTAGTAAAAACCAGGAGAAGTCGGCGTGCAAAGAGTAGGTGTTGCAAGAACCCAAGCCCTCCTGCCAAAGTGAAGGGCGAGGAGCTCTTTCTGGGCTCTGGTTTTATAATCATTTCTGTTTGTAGTGGGAATGCCCCCCCCCCCCGCCCCGTCTTGAATTCAGCACATGGAGCCTTTTCTTCCTTGTTTCCCTCCTTACACAAACATTACAGGGCCCAGTCCTTCAACGGGGTATTTTTGAGCAGCTAATGTTAAACGCAGATGAACTCCGCCACTTGAATGGGATGCCTGTGTCTCCTGCGCGGTGAAAGTGCCACTCACCTGAGGGAGGCGACGATTGCCAACGGTGATGACTGGGGTCATCAAACCATTTGGTTGGATTGGAGGAGAAGGTGGTAGCATGGTTTCCATGCTCTTTTGAAACTCCAAGAGAGGGTGTGAAGGGGAGGGAAAGGCACCCAGAGCTGCTGTGTTGACCACTGGGTCCTAGAACAGTGGTTTTAGCCAGGGCCCTGGGGAAGCGAGGGGAAGGAAATAGGTCTTAACTGATGGCCTGCTTCTCTGTCTGTCTGTCTGTCTGTCTGTCTGTCTCTCTATCTCTCTCACACACACAAACATACACACACTACCCCGTGTTCTCCTAGCTCAGATTACAGGAAGGAGTCTAGCGTCACTTGGAACTTTGTAAATAGTTTTGTATCAAGGATACTAGTGAACTGTCTTACCCTGGACTTGAATTATCTTGGAATGCCCTGAGAGGAGAGCAATGAAGTAAAGGAAAACATATAAATACGGATGTTGTGAAAGAGCTGGTTTAAAGAGAGGATTCCCACGGGGTCCCTAACCCTGACTTCTGGGAATGAGCAGGGCTCACTTTCCTAGACCTTGCCCCTCAGCTGCCTGCCTCTGCTCATGATGAACTGCAGTGTCCTGGGCATGATGGTGGCCACACTGCAGGAAAAGGGGGCCTTTCTCCCTCACGGATACAGATGGGTTTTAAAGTTGGATCCACTAGCCCCCGTGAGGCGTCATCAATGTTTCAGATACTGGATCCCTTCCTAATCTGCAGTGAAAGAGAGCTTGTGGGAATTTTGTCTTCCCCCTTTACCACAAGAGGGACATGAACATTAGAAAGCTAATGTTTTTTGATGGGCGCTGTTATACTCAGGCTACAGATACGGCGATATGTTTATCATTATGCCACATCCCCGTGTGCACATCCTTGTCTGTAACAACGAGGGGGCAGGCAAGCTCTCAGGAGAAGACAAGAGCACAGACTGTTAGTGAGAGTGTTGCTGGGACCACCCAGCACAGCGGTTTTGGGTGATAGTTTCCTTGGGCACTGAGCAGGTGCCATTCTTAAATGAGGAAATCTAAGAACCTGGCAACCTGGAAAAGAACTGCATGCGTACAGGGCGGCTGAGATGGATGCAAATGCTTTAATTACTATTCAGAACAGTGCTAAACTGAACGACTCAACTGTGTTCAAGTTTCCTGGCTATTTGTGGTCAGGGAACCATCTGAGATGTGGTTAGTCTGAATTAAAACACATTTTGGCTTTTGAGGACCTATCATCTAGAAAAAGTTAAGGATCTCATTGATAGTTCTATAATATTCATTATATGTTGGAATACTTTTCACATATGTATTTATTAAATTTAATATCTGCTTCTTTTGCTTTTTAAAATGCAGGTACTGGAAAAATTAAAAATTACATGTGTGACTGCATTTGTGGCATGCATTGCTTTCCTACTGCATAGCACAGGCGTGGCGGCTTTGGTAGAGTTCATGGGTCTGTTGCTACCAGGGACTCAGTACCTCCTTCCCAAGTTACGGCTGTGACGGGCCCAAGCTGATTCTCCTGTTGCACAGGTTGCCAGAGAAAGTTACAAAACACCTTGAAATTGATGAAAGGAAAAATTCTTGAGTGGCCTGCCCAAGTATTCTTCTAGTTAATTTTACCTTTTATTGTTGAATGAAGAGCCATTTTATGCTTAAGCAAGTTGTAGGAGATTGATAATGATGAAAATAATTCTTTTTTTTTAAATAATTCTTATTTGTAGGAATTCAAATATGTGTCTAGTAGGATAAAATCAATGATTGCCTTATGGCTAAAAACTTTTACATCTTTTTATATATGCATTTCGGCCTTCCTTATTGCACATATGTGTGATTTGACCCTATTACAACATCTTACCTGTCCCTTAGTTAATAAGTTAAGAACCCTGAATATCAGCTCATTTTATTTTTCTATGAGAATCATGATTTGACCTTTCTCCCTCCTCCCCCCCCCTCCTTTCTTCATTTTGCAACACTAGAAAATTTAGAGGTTCGTTATGGTCTCTAACTGTCCAGTCCCTTCCTCCTCCCTCCATCTCTACAGCCCTCCTCTGGCTCTGGGATCTGCTCAGCTTCGGCACCTGAGATGGAATAGAGAGTGCATTTTTCCATAGAAAGTGTTTTACCCAATTTAAACACTAGTTATTCCTCCGCTTGGCCTTGTGGCTCATGCCTATAATACCAAAACTCAGAGAAGCAGAAACAGGTGGATCACCACAAGTTCAAGGCCACCTGATCTGTATGACAAGCTCCAAGACAGCCAGACTTAGGGGTGCAACTCTGTCCCCAAACCACCACCATCACCACCAGACACACCTGTCACCACCCAACAAGTTCAGCTATGGCTTGATTTGAAATTTCTGAGACAACCAGAGCATCATCCTATTTAGTGAACCATTTGATTCTAAGGGCTTGCCCTTGGAATCCCAAATAATGAAAGTGTTGAGTCCCAAATAATGAAAGAGAAACGCAACCTGCTCCGTAGAAGTTGCTCGCTGTGGGTATCCATCGACTGCCCAGTATATGTTCATGACAACACAGATGCAGAAGAAAATGAGTTGATAGAAACTTTTTTGACAGCTTTGTTTGGATCCCTGTGCTGGTTTCTTTTTCTGAAAAGAACTGATATTTTTCAAAGCAAGATTAGACAAGAGAGGGCAGAGCCCTCAAATCTATTTTACATTTTTATTTATTCATGCGAACTGAGTGAAAAAAAGCAAACAAGCAAGGATTAAATTAAAATCTAAAGCCAATAATTTCACATACTTTAAAAAACATTTAGAAACACCACACTTTTTGTGGTATGTTTTGTTTCTTCATTTTTTAAAAAAGTAATTATTTTTTTCCTTTAGAAACGTCCTCCAGTGTTGTGAGCACTGGCCTCCTGATTGAAGTTTTATATAACATGAGGGAGCCTGCTGGCCTTCGACAAGCAGTGACGTATGATTTTGATATGTCTGTAATTCCGAAAATGAAGTTGACTCTGTGTAATTGCAGAAGAGCCCACAGTGATGCAACATCCTCATTAACATCATACATACTTCTTGTTTCTTTAGAGGAATAATACAGGGAGCTTTGCGGCAGGGATAAACAATTTGATTCAACATTTTAATAGCACAATACATACACACAAACAACTAAAGGGTATTTTAATATAAAAAGCAAAGGCTTTTACAGCCAACTTAAACAGTAAAATTAATGTAAAATAATTGGAAATTATAAAACATTTAACTTGGCTGGAGGTGCCTTAGATTTTTTTCTATATTAAATACTTTTTAAAGTTGCTAGCAAAGAACAACAAGAATTTATACTACTATTTGTTTCAGATTAAGATAGCATTGCATTCTAAGAAGTTGATTTAATTAAATGAAAAGCTATGGTAAAATTAGAAAGATCTTTATGAGCTTTTGATGTATCTTATAAAAAGTTTATTTCTCAAGATAATAACAAAATGACTAGCATGGTACATCTCCTATCGTTACTGAAAATAATGAACTAGCATGCTCTAAAACTAAGAAACAGGACTTTGTATGGAAAATTTACTTCCCGTCAAAGACATTTAATTTAACCTATTTTTCATGAAACAAATCACTATTTCTTTATGATCTTTTAATTGGGATTTTTTCCCCAAGTATATTTCACATGTTTCTTTAATTTATAAAGTATTTGTTGCTAAATAAATAGATAGAAGCAAAACTATAGATTGTTTCTGGAGAGTCAAGAATTATGAAATCTTTTCTAGAAAACAGCTTTACTTTTTTTTTTTATTAACTTGAAGGTATTGAAAATCCTAATTAGAGGATGGTGTCTTTGTCCTTTGCTGTTGAGAAAGGGACATTTATCACACAAAGCTACCGTTCATCAATGCTGTTGGCCATGTGAATATTAGCACATACTGTTATGACATACAGCTTCATATGCCAGGAGAGGGTCCCATGTCAACATACCCATTATTCATATGGAAGGGTGAATTCAGGAGGTATAGACTGCTTCAGGGTTTTGTAAGTACCTGGAGTTGTTGGGCAATGTTTCATGCCAGCTTTTTGTCTCAGATGAGGGGTGTTTATCAAGGCTTCAAAAGTACTTTGGCCATTCCCCCAGGAAGAGTGCAGAGCTGCGTGGGCCACACGATTGATAAAACTTGCTATTTGTCTCTATAATTTCTAGATGAAGTGAAGATTTTGAGAAACATATTTTAAGAAACACCCTGTTTTGTCCATAGAAGGTCGTGGACTGCAATCCCAGGACTGCAGCTTTTATGCAGACACACGACAGCATACATAAACCCACATGCCAGCATACATAAACCCACATACCAGCTCAGGATTATTTTCTCAAAATATAAGGCCCCCCCTTTTTTAGTGTCATGCTTTCTTGCATTTTGGCCTCCGGCCTTTCCTCCTTCCTCTCTTTGAATTAGCCAAGGAAAACTGTGGTATTCTTGTCATATAAAGGGATAAAGACCCTCAACCCCACAGGCAGAATGGCAATGCTGTGATCTACCTCAGAATGTAATCAATGTCTTTTCTTACAAGGCATCTGTACTAAGAATCAATTTTTAAAGGAGTATTGTGCTGTCGACAATTTACAAGCACAGACCCTAGTATTTCTAACAATAGGAGTAAGAAAATGATGTGTTGCTTCCAATTACCCATGATGGAGATGATATTATCAAAGCCTGTGTTTGCTGGAATCTATACTGTCCACTTTCCCATTTCACAAAGTGATCCCTGGCCCCTAAATCAAAGCCTTGCTTTCAGGCGAGCAGAGGTTGATGGGAACTGCAAAGCAGCCTAGGAACCACGAGTCCACGTGGGAGATGATCCTGACCTCTAAGGTGCTGGAAGGAGAAAAGGGGGAAGAAGAGTCTTCTCTAACACAGTTTGGGGTTCCTTCGGCAGCAGCGCTTTCCTGATCAGGAAGCACATGGAAATCTGCTCAAGAAGTCAGGAGCTTTTGGACATGATTGCAAAGAGAGCTATGGACAAGGAAGGTGTGCAAACCGGTTCTATCTCGCCTTGCATTGCCAGTGTGTGTCTCGGCATCACTCCCCTCAGTGACAAGGCTGACAACAAACGACAAGCCTTTCCCAGACGTTTTGGTGAATTTTCTGTCCCACCACCGATAGATAATAGCAACTAGCTTTCAGTGAAGACTTTCCTATTTTAAAACAATGTAACATTTAATTTCCATGGTTCTGTAAAGTAGCCCTTATTGCTGCTCATTTGTACAGATAATGAAACTGAAACTGAGTTCTTCTTCATCATCAGAGACATAAGCAGCAGACCAGGAATTTTAAAACACAAACTACCCAACTCCAAATTCTTTGCTCTTCTCGCCTGCATTTGGATGACAGTGGTTTAGAATAAGATACACATTTAGCCCGCGAGGTTTGCCTTTCCAAATAGGAGATTAGAGAAATGCAATGTGCTTTACTGTTGTCTCAAAATGAATCTTGGAAGAATCCAAAGCGCTCTTACGTTTATGGACTTATACATTATTTGCACTGTTTTGAAATATTCAGGGAAAGAGGAAATATAATTCTTTGCCATGGAATAAACTAACAGCAGCAGGCAAGGAGCTGGTGCCAGCCAGAGTGTCTTGATTGCTCCACACACTGATGCTGGCATGGGAAAACTGGCTAGTGGGAGCAGGGGTCAGCACCATGCACATTGTACCTGCAATCTCTACCAGCCCCCGGTGGCCCTAAGAGGTACCTCCTGCCTCACTTTCCATTCCCACTCAGGTGCCTTGGCAAGAATTTAGCCAGGACGGCCAACTCTGCTTGTAACTTAACTACTGACCACTTCTGTTTTACAGATGAGAAAAATGAAGCAAAGAAAGATTGTCCAACATCTAAAAAAAAAAAAAAAAAAAACAAAGGAAGACGTCAGGATCTTCCTATGATGCCATGTGACTTTTTTTTTTTTTAAAGGAATAGCCTTTTAGGTGAACTCAAAGGGGAAAACACACACACACACACACACACACACACACACACACACACACACACACACACCAAAACAAAAAACAAAAACAAAACAAAACAAAAAAAAGAGAAAAGAATTTTTGCAGCTTTCTTTTTCTTGAATACCAGGCTGCCTGTCAAACAGAATTGATTCCCACTGATACAGGACTTTTCTCTCAATAGCAGATTAGTATGGAAAGGTACCTTACTGTTTGTCCAGTGTCTTCAAAGACCTTTGCTTCTGATTGTCAGGGAGGGACCACAAAACGTCAGTGTAGTTTCCTCTTAACCGGCCCCCGCCTCTCCATCAGCCCAATGTTCAGGCATCCACATTTCAGTTGTGGACCTCCAGCACGGCCAGCATGAGTGCCGTGGCACTTTCTGGAGATTCATCAAAATAATAGGCCAGCATTTGTGAGAAGGTAGTGATTATGCGATTTCGATTTCGTACCATCTGTCCCCAAATTTACTTCAACTACCAGGCTGCTCACTGGTTTTGGAGGACCGGCAGAATACTAGTGCTCTGGAATGCTCTGCGTGGAGTTCAAAGGAACAGACATGCCCATGAACTCTACAGCTGCTTCTTACCACATGCAGTGGACAGAGACTGCTGGCTACCTGCAAGTGATGGACATGGACCATCACAATGAAAGTGCATTGGGCCCTCAAGAGCTGGCCGTGCGTGCATCTGTGAGCTGGAAGGGAGCTGCCACATGGCTCCATGGGACGGAGAGGACACAGGCAACAGAGCAGGAGGGGAAGGAGGGCTTCATTCTTCTCACTGAGGGCATTCTTTATTCTTGGGAGATGACGAGTCTCATCGTTATCCCACTATGATAACGTTACCCCACTATGACTGTGCACCTTCTTTCTCCAGTGTGATCTCGTGACCCTAGTGAGAGTCTAAGCCAGAAGGCAAACCCAGCAAGAAACAAGACTTTGTATTGGCCTGATGAGTCAGACTGTGTAGTGCCTGAGTCACACGGCTCTTGAATGATTGTTTTCTCTGTTCTCAGGCAATTTGGATTAATTGATACAATAAAGATCTGAAAGCCCTAAAATGTGGGTCCAATTCCCAACTCTGACACTTCAGAGCTAAACAACCTGTGAGAGAATATGGAGAAAAATCAACCATAATTTCCCATCTGCAAAATAGTTGCCGCCGCCGCCGCCGGGACACAGGGTGGCATTAAAAAAAACTGTGTTCCAAATGCTAATTATTCACCAGTTGCTGTTCCAGACTGTGTCCCTTGGTACCAGTGAGCTGATTGCTCGCAGTACGATGATGCTGGTTGAAAATCTAAATGTGTGTTCCAGAAGAGTACAGCTTTCAAATTCATCGGAGATGCAGAGCAGTGGATGTGGAAAAAAGCTCAAAGAATGGTGACGTCCACTCCTTCACTTTCCAAGAAGGACATCAAGGCCCAGAGAGGTTAGTGACCCAGCCAAGGTCACAGTCAGGGTCACAGCAGAGTGAACCAGGCCCTGGGCTTCAGTGTAGATTCACATCACACGTCTCTCCATGTGCCCGCTTCCCACTGTGGTCCCCACGGAGGGATCTCTCATGACGTGAGATTTCCCAGGCCCTACGTGGATGACTGAGGCAGTGTGTAAGGGCCTTTTGTGATCTAGCTGCATCCCAACAGGTAGAAAGCTCATTTCTTGATGACAGGGGCTGCCAAGTCGCCTATCAGCTGCCAAAGCTGCAGAAAATAGAAATAAACAAAGCCTGACAACCCTGTTCCCGTGTTGTGACCTGTTCACCTCTCCTGCCACTTCCAACTCGACTTCTTCCTGAGCAGCCTCCCTTATTCAAGTCAGCAGGGACTTCCAGGCATCAGGCAGCCCGTGCCCAGGCTGCCAGAAGGAATATTTGCACAGTGGGGGGCAGATGAGTTTAAGTGCTCAAAAGTCCCGGCTGTGATGGGCACAGAAGGGGCTCCCAGACTCTGCAAGTTCTGCTGGTCTCAAAACTTCCTCCCAAAGATCCCCTTTCTTGCTTTTAACCACTTCTTGCCCTGGAATCACTAAGGTTGTTTCTTGAAATCTCTGCGGGCCTATTTTATTCTGGAATGTTCCAACCCAATAGGCAGGTTTAAGAAGAACGTAAGCAACAAACTTAAACAAATTAAACCCAACTTCAGGGTTACTGTGGATGACGATAGACATCTTACCTCATCTACTTTCTGTTTTACAGAAATGTTCGTGCAGCGTCCTTCACAGTAGCTACAGAGAGGGAACAACAAGCGCCCATCCACCGATGCCTGGGCGAACTGAACGTCCTTCTCAGTGAACTGGTACCCAGCCACGAAGACAAACTAGTGATACATCTGAAACGTGGACCGACCTCAGAAAGTTATGCTAAGTGAAAAAGTCAGACAAAACAGACCAGAGTCTGAGGGATTCCATTTCTGTGAAATGCCCTTACAAGGCAAAACTTGAGGCAGAGGGTAGATTAATGACCGTCAAGGGAATAAGAGGGGGTTGCCAATGAGTGCGGGGCTTCTTTTTGGGCATGGTTCAGGCCTAAACATAGACTGCTATGGTGGCATCCCAATTCTCTAAGTTCGTTACAAGTTACTGAACTAGATATGTTGAGTGAAATGTTTCTGTTGTGTGCATTATGCCGCCTAATGTTACACAAAAGAGCATCCGCAGGACAGATGTCCCATCTCCCAGCATGGGGGACATCTTCGGAGTTCTTGAACACCCACCTGGCTCAGTCTTTCAGTTCCCCTTACCGTCACTGTCCCTCACGGGAAGCAAGTGACCTTCGAGTCAGGGCAGCAGCCTTACAGACACAACAATTTACAGAGCAGACTGGCTGCCTTTACAAGGTGAAGTCTGGCAGAGCCTTGATTTGGGAACAGACACATTCGGTGAGAAGCTGATGGTGGCAGCAGCAATTTGGATCTGCAATTAAGACATTTAAAGTGTTTGGGACCAACAAGAAGTTAACACAAACGTTGATTCGGTTGTGAAGCCTTCAAAGATGTCGCCTCGCACCAGGGCCTCGCACACTGGCTACCCGGTTGTATTTATTTATCCAGTGTTACTGTCTGTAAAACATTCTTTTCCCCCAGAACTTTTTCAACAAGCACCGGGACCCTTAGCAGGGGAGACTAAAATTGGGTCTGAATAATGCATTCAAGATAATTTTTTAAAAAAATCACCCTCTAACGAGGACCATATTCCTCCAATTTTCCCTTATATATGATTCACTATTTTACAAATGCTGATGTATGAAGAATGCATTGAATGTGGTAAAAGTTGAAGATAGCCCCTGTGGATAAGACCTAATGGACACCGTCCTGAAATAATACAGAGAGCTCAACCCCCAGACATGTGTCTTCAATTTAAAATAATTCAGCAATCATGTTCAACCAGAACCTGATTACACAAAATGGGACTTTTTAACTCCCAGACTTGGATCGAATTTTGAGGCCCCAAATGTGGGAGGGGGGATAATATGTGACGTGTTTATATATCCCAGATCTTGTGATTAAGTGGTCCACACACATATTTAAGCATTGCTTTGAGCTTATCAAGGCACCCCGTACCGTTTCCCACCTATAAATATTGGCTTGCTTTATGAGAAACTAGGTGAAAGTTCTGGCTGGGACACAAAGGGAAGAAAATGGAAAATGAGTTCCGCCTCTGGCATGATACTATGTTTCCAAAATGCCAAACTAAGGTCTCAGTCCCCACTTTCTCAGAGGCTGGGCAAGAAAAATGCTGACCAGTGTTTCCCAAGGTTGGTACAGGATGATCTGGTACAGAGAGGCACAGCACACCGTGTCCCCAGGGTCTTGAAGATGGGTTGTTCTTTGGTGATTTCCAGTTTGCTGCTGGCAGCCTCTAGTCCTGATGACCTCGAAGACCTCTTTCCACAGAGACATGTAGGGCCTCTGTCTGTATTATGACTTCTGAGATGCTGGGAGGTCCTCTAATGCTTCTTTGATAGGCTGCCCAATCCTGGAGCTGCTATCATTACTAGGTAGTTATTTCTTGAAATCCCTTTGATCAGAAGAAGTCTTAGCCATAAAAAGTTTGGTGAATCACCAGCAATGGTAGTTAGGGATAAGACTGCCAGATATAATACAGACACCCAGGGCAGTTGGAATTTCAGATCTACCACACGTGCGTTCGCGTCACTGGCAGAAAGCTGTGTGTTGGTTTGTAAGCTAAGACATTAAAGCCTTAAGATATGATGGTCTAAGAACTGGGCAGAGAAAATATGTTAGACAAGCTATCTAGGCTTTGGGGTGTGTGTGTGTGTGTGTGTGTGTGTGTGTGTGTGTGTGTGTGTGTGTCTGTGCTTTAAATAAATAGGCATGTTGATAATGAGTAAATGTTCTTTTTATGTTGTCGATGGTTCTTTGTTCGCTTTTGTTTCCAGGTATTCGGGTTAAGAGATGAAAACAGGACTATTTCCAGGTACTGGCTGGAGGAAGTACTCATTCCTGCCACCTTTAACTCTGACCTCTGGCTGTGGTAGGGATAGCCCACAAGCTCTCCTGGAAGGTACACCAGGGCAGGGGGCTGAAGGTGATGTTATCAACAAACTGATTTTTTCCCAAGAATCGATTACTAAAAATAGAATAGCCACCCATAAGCCGGAGGGAACTCAAGGTTCTTCCTGATGAATTTCTGCTGTGTGGGAGGAGGTGGATGACAGACAATCTTCTGGGAATTCCAGGTGAACGGAGCCATAAGTCCTGCCCTCCCTGTCACTACCACGTGTCACCCGTGCTGAAGCAAAATGCTAGCCTGAGACTCAGTGTCAGACCCTTGCCGGAAGGAGCGGATAGGCTGGACCTCCTCTGTGCTCCATGCTGGAGTTTCCTGCTTTGCAGTGGACCTCAAGCTGCCTTTAGTGCCCCAAAAAAGATTGGCCTAAGAGCTTCGTCTGCCACAGACGGCCCATAAATACCTGCTGAATGGGTGAAATACCAGCGACAACAGGCAGAAATCTGCAGGGTATTTTTCAAACCCCTAAGTAAGTCTATAAGAACAGTCTCCGGGGTCGTTGTTTGTCTGAGACTGGGTCACATCATGTGGTCTAGGCTGCCTTGAACTTATCATCTTCCTGCCTCAGCTTCTCGAGTGCTGGGGTTCATTCCTATGATTATTTATCTATTTACTTGCTTATTTATGTGTGAGAGAGTCAATGGAGTTCAGGTGTGTGTGTCTCTCAGGGCATGTGTGGATGTCATTGTGGCGCTGGTTCTGTTCCCCCACACTATGTGGCTTCTGTAGATAAAATGCAGGTCTTCAGGCTTGCCCTGTAAGAACCCTCCAGGTCTCTCTTTGATGCCGTAGGTAATCAGTGAGTGAAAGGTCAGGGCTACTCTGATTGCTAAAAGCAAAGCACAAACAGAAAAGCTGTCATGCAGAGCTGTCTCCTGTCAGGGTCCCCCCACACCCCCAGGAGCCAGGCCAGCATAACGTTTGGGAAAGGGAAGGAAGCGCTTCACACTCCAACTTCTAGTTAAGTCCACCGAGGACTTCTCTCTCAATAACCAAAGAAGACATTTTGTGCAAGAATCAAACTAAAGTGAGTAAGAATGTGTGGATGATGATGTCAGTTGAAGATGGCAAGTGGGTAGAAATATGTGACACCGAGTAAAGTGTGCCTTTAACAAGCTGCCTGGACTTGCCATCTACGCACCGTTGGCACAGCAGAGAACATCGCACACAGGGACTTTGTACCCACAGAGCTCAGAAGGGCAGGTTGTAACCTTGTATTTCCTCCAAGTGATCAATAAGGGCATTATTAATGCCATCTCCTCCTCATAGAGCTGACTCTGCCTGGCAGAGCCGGTCACATTGACGCTGGTAAATTACCCTCAGCTGAAGTCTGAACACAGAAGCTACAAAACATTTGAAACCCAGAGTGACAGACCTGGGTAGTGATATCCCTTCATAGACTGCCCTTGAGTTTGTCAGGACGAATCCTCTGGCCTCCATCTTTTCATGTGGCTACTGAAAACTGAGGTGCTGTTTTAAGAGCAGAATGAGGGTTTTATAATGGGGATGCACCCTTGACATTTAAGCCTCTAGTAGATCCTCCCGAGAGCGTCTCTGTTCCTGCAAGAACATGGCAAAGATTGCATTTGCTGTTCTCATCCATGTCAGCTGAAGGCAGCTTAAGAATCTGAACACTGTGAAGTTTGTAACCAGAGGTGTATAGGACTCCAGGGCTGCTTCCCTAGGTTCTCACAAGGGACTTTAAACCTAGCACCTACTCAGAAAATCCAGCAGATGAATGATGAACATGGGTGATGCTGAGAAGCCCACACCCCGGTACTGGAGTGTGACCATCAGAGGCTTTGGAGCTGTCTAAATCTGGTTCCATGCAATGAGTTTTGAAGGATGTGGATAAGAAGAGCTGTCTCTCCTATTCAGATAGGACATCTTCAAAGATCCCCTGTGGAAGCCCAAAGCCAGGACAGTACCAAGTCCTCTCCATTATGTTTTTCCTATATGCCCCGCAGCATTGGCACAGAGTAGCAGACATTTATCTCTCCTTCTTTGTTTGATGCTCTGGGGCCTTCTCTGCATCACCACTCTTGAATTTTGAGGTTGGTGCCAAGGAAAGCAAGAGTTCCTTGAATACAGCACCGCTGTCCTCGTATAGGCAATCTGATCATCAAGACTGCTGTGTGACTAACAGAAGAGGGTAGCATACACAGAGTGGATACACCGGATAAAGAGACAGTTTCCATCCCAGGCAGGAGTGGAGTGCTGTGGGATTTGTAAATTGCTTGGAGACTTTTCCATTGATGTTTTCAGACTGTGGTTGAATCACAAATGACCGAAACCATAGATGGTGGTAATTGTGGGCATAAGAAAGGCATTTAAATTAAAATTTACTGAGCAGAGGGAAAGTCAGCAGGTATTTTCAAACTCTTTTGCTTGTGTACCCCTGGGAAGATTTGAAACCACACACCCTGACCCACTTTTAGGTTAGAATCTACATTTTTTTATTACAAGTTATAACAGCTATTCTGGACATAATTTTTTAACCATGTTTTAGATATTGACATTAAAACATTATATGGCTGTTTCTAATGTAGTCACAGAATCTACCCAATTTGATGTTTTCTACTTTTTAATGTGTTTGCATGTGTGTGTGGCATACATATGTTTACATGTATGAGGGTGCACATGTATGTGCTAGGGTGCACGCATGTGATTGTGGGGGGGGGGTGCTGAGGGCAACAATGGGAGTTTTTCTTGATCTTCTCCACCTCATCCTTGAAGGCAGAGCCCCTCAGCTGAGCCTGAACCTTCCCATTTCAGCTCTTCTACCCAGACAGTTTGCTCCAGGAACTCGCTTCTCAGAATTACAGGGGAGCTACTCTGTCCCCCTGGCATCTGCATGGATGCTGGGACCCAAACTCTGGCCCTTAACACTTTGCCCACCGAGATGTCCTCCCATTCCCAATACTTGCTGTTTTTTTTTTCAAAGACTCTTGAAATTTTATAGTGTTTCCTTATTTCCATAAATGAATTATTTATATTCTACTTTTCTCATATTATTTCAGTCCGCTGGAATGTACTTTTATGCCTAAAATCTTTTATTGAGCACTTCATTTTACTTGCCTGCTACAAAAATATGTACCTAACCTGAAATTAATATTTTTACTCATTAAGCCTAAATGATCAGTATTAAAAATTCTACCACTAATGTTTAATAGCAATCCATTCTGAACCATAATGATAATATCAAGTGAGATGTAGAAATTACTGGATATTTGCTTTCTAATGGGATGAAAGAAGGTTCTTGTTCTAATCAGTCAGAATACAGATGAGGTCCACATGAGAGGAATGACTGACTCGTAAACCCTCTGGTCTCCTTTAAGTCTCTGTTTGCTTATTTGTTTATCATGGAGACAGGGTCTCACTATGTAGCTCAGGCTGACCTGGAACTCACTATTCACCGCAGGCTGGCCTTGAACTTGTGTCCTTTCTGCCTCTGTCCTTCGATCTTTACATTTCAATCTCCTGCTCACTCTCTTCTCCATATGGGACCATATGACCGAGGAAGCGTCCTCATGACAGCTCAGAAGCCAAAAGAGAAAAGGAAGACCCGGGATCCTATTCGGGTTTCTAGGAAACTTCTCTTAGGCTGGCCTTCCTCCCTCCTCCTCCCTCCTCCCTCCCTCCTCCCTCCTCCCTCCCCTTCCTCCTCCTCCCTCCCTCCTCCTCCTCCCTTCCTTCCTAGGTCCACTTCCTAAGGCTTTTCTCACCCCCCAGTATGGCATAACAGGGACCAAGAAATCAATGCACAACCCTATAGGGCCATCCCAGAAGTGAACTAGAGCTGGCAGGGCAGGCTTATTTGTTGGAGGTTCCCTACAGTACGTGTCACAGGTATATCTGTTGCCCTCAGTGCACACATCACCCAAGGCAAACGTTAGTCCCCTAGAGAGACAGCGCACGCCCCGTATGAAGAATAACTCACCGAGAAGGAAAATATTGCCTTCTTGGCACCTCAATGTGAGCGGGGACGGAGTTCAAAGCTGAGAACCTGGAGACAGCGCGGTATGGTTGGAAGAGCTTGGGTGTGGTGAAGCCCAAGCCTCAGTCCGGAGTTTCCACGGCAAGAAAGACACACAGGTTAAAGTAGCTGAAGAAAAAAGCACACAGCACTCAGCCACAGAGAGGGGCAGGGCTCTGGGTACAGCTTAAACTGAGCACAACGCCGGCAGCATCCACAAAGCCTGGTATCTCTCCACCCTTGGATTTCCTCATTCTCAGATTCTACAGTAACAAGATGGCTGCTGGTGGGCCTGGAGGGATGGCTCAGTGGTTAAGGGCACGTACTGCTCTTCCAGAGGACCTGGGTTTGATTCCCAACACCCACATGGTGTAGCATGAATCTTAAAAGTTCTTATTAATAACAACAAACCTGGGAGCCAGTTATTGGGGTGAATGCTGGAAGATCAGAGAAGCAGAACAAGTCACAGCCACCAACCTTGCCAGTTCCTCAGCTAATCCTGTTTCCTCAGACTGGAAGCCTCTGAGTCCTCATCCGGAATGAATCTCAGCTGAACTGTTGCTCAAAAGCCTGAAAGTTTAACCAGTTAGTTCCTGGTTTTCATGCCTTATATACCTTTCTGCTTTCTGACATCACTTCCTGGGATTAAAGGCATGAGTCACCATGCCTGGCTGTTTCCAGTGTGGCCTTGAACTCACAGAGATGCAGATGGATCTCTGCCTCTGGAATGCTAGGATTAAAGGCGTGTGTGCCACCATTTTCTGGCCTCTATATCTAGTGGCTGTTCTGTTCTCTGACCCCAGATAAGTTTATTAGAGTGCACAATATTTTGGGGAACACAATACCACCACACACATGGTGACTCATAACTAAGTGTAACTCCAGTTCTAGGGGATCTGTCTTAGTTAGGGTTTCTATTGTTGTGAAGAGACACCATGACCACAGCAACTCCTATAAAGGAAAACATTCCTTGGGACTGACTTGCAGTTTGAGAGGTTTAGTCCGTTATCATCATGGTGGGGAGCATGGTGGCATGCAGGCAGACAGGGTGATGGCTGCATCTTTATCGGAAGGCATCACGAAGTGGACTGTGACACTGAGTGAAGCTTAAGCAAAAGAGACCTCAAAGCCTGTCCCTGCAATGACACACTTGGTTCAACAAGGCACGTTACTCCAACAAGGCCACACCACCTGATAGTGCTGCTTCTTATGAACTTATGGGGGCCAATTACTCTCAAACTACCACAGCATCCAACAACCTCTTCTGGCCTCCTCGGGAACTCAGAATGAAATGGTACACACATATATGCTTCAATAATAATAATAATAATAATAATAATAATAATAATAATAATAATTTTTAAATGGCTGCTTTAACTCCTGCTTCCATCCCTGGGAAACTCCTTTGTTCTCTACAGTAAAAGCAACCCCCAATACACTCATTTTTTTTTTTTTAGCTGATGACTGCTGCTGTCAGGTGCCTGGTTCTTAATGACATGGGATGCTCTAGTTGACCTAACTGTTCTATCCTGAGTCACATGCCTCTTCAAGGTTCTACAAAAGAAAATCGGTGTCATCCCCAACGAAGAGTGAATGCACATGAACAGCCAACAAGCAGTTCCCACGACACCAGGTTTCATCCACTACTCTCTGGGTAGCCTAGTGGATGGTGGAGCCGAGTAATAAAATGGGACGGAACTGAATGAACAGAACAGAATTAAACCTCACTGTTGCCAAGGTTAAAAAGTAGATGAGTGCCACCAGTGAAGAGATCAGGACACCCCTGGGGTGACGAGGAACACACAGAGGTGCACCAGTCTCCTGTGCACAGGCTGAGGACGGAGAAGAGAGAGTGTGTGTGAGATCTGGTTTGGAGCTGTACTTCTGATGTAGCAATCCACTCTATAGGGAGCATAGACAGCTGTACAGCATCATCCCATTTCTTGAGCCATAGGACTTCACCCACTCCCGGGGGGGGGGGGTCTGGATTCTAGAAGTCAGGGGACAAGCCTTAGGATTATTGATGCATGCACCTCAGCAGAACAAAGGCATGCTCCAGAGTCTAAATAAGCACGTGTATATTTCACGTGACAAGCCCAGCACTGGCTATTTTTCTCAACACTTGGCCAGGGAGGGTTTGGGGACCAAGGCCCATACTGTGTGGCCAAACAGCAATGGAATGGTGACCAGCATAAAACTCACTTTGTTTGTTTTTTTTCTGACAGCAGATTCCATGCTAAGGAGATGTAGAAATGTTGAGAGTCAGGAGGGGTAAGATCAGAAACAGAGCAGTTCAAAGAAGCCGTGGCTCAGACTGCTTAGATCAGAGACCATCTTCCTAATCCTTTTGTTTATTTATTGTGGTGGTAGGGATGGAAACGGGGGCCTCACACATGCGAGGTAAGTACGTATCCCCTGGACTCAAGTCCAGTCCCTTTGTCTGGAACTCTTGAGTCTCTGTTCTGCCATGTACTTTGTGTAACATTAAGGATGCCTCAGCTTCTTCCTCTACAAACTGATGTGTTAATTATAGCAACAGGCTTGCATTTGAACCTAATGTGGACGTGGATCTGGATTGTTTGCCTTGATCTTCTGAATTCCAGATAGAACCTAATCTCTTAAGAGCAAAAGAGCTCACTGGGCTGTCCAGAGTAAGACACACACACACACACACACACACACACACACACACACACACACACACACACACGGTCTTCAATACTAGGAGCAAATCCCCCCCCCAACCCTATTCTCAGAACCAGATGACTGCAAAGCTGTTTGACGGCTTTTGAATTTACAGAGTTCCCCCACCTTCTGCCCCCAACTCTTTTGAGCATCTCAAGCCAGATGAATTCTCCACATCAGCAGAATTTTACATATGTTATGCAAAAGCACATCACCGAAACACAGAGCAAAAGACATAAATAATGCAAATTGAACATCCATCTTAACCCCGGCCAGATGAGGCGGGGTGGGGCTACAATTAGCTAGGGAGAGCCGACAATGGTTATTGTGGCGACATAATCTATGGGAGGTGTCCAGTTACAACCAGCACACTTGCAAGGCAGAAATATAGTAGCCCGATAAAGGGGAAGGACAAAGAAAAATTGTGAAGGGCCAGTAAACGTGGTAAGCAGACAGATAAACAGAACCCTCTGAGATGGACAGGCAGGGGATGTGCACACAAGGGAGGACAGCTTTGGCTTTGAGTGAGGGCAGAAAATGGCAGTGTTGCCCTTGAAATCCCTGCCGTGGGGTCATGATCAAGCTGTTGATTCTGTTTCAGTCTAAATTACAAAGGACTGCAATTATATGTGGAAAATTGTCCGGCCGTGTCCCTGAGCAGATGGGAAGGCGTGGTGGCAGATGACATGAAGTTAGCAAGCTGCTGGCCCTTCCCTCCTTGGCGTGGGTAGAGGCTGCCTGGGTACCAAAGCCAGCATCATCGAGAACAAAACAGCCACTTTAAAAACAGCCTGTTGTCTGCAGACTTAAGACTCAAGTCTTTGACTGGTTTAAATTCTTGGTACCTGGGTTGAAGCAGGTGTGTGTGTGTGTGTGTGTGTGTGTGTGTGTGTGTGTGTGTGTGTGCGTGAGAGAGAGAGAGAGAGAGAGAGAGAGAGAGAGAGAGAGAGAGAGAGAGAGAGAGAGAGAGAGAGAAGTTTCTTATCACTTGCTACCCACTCTGGCAACCCTGACTTAAGTCATCAAGTTGATAGTTTTGCATTTGTCATAGGTTAGACAACCGGAAGGAGTATCAATCTGGCTATGTGGAGAAGGGTGCCAGCTTCCTTCCGTCTGGGCTGTGCTGGTTAGAGCTGGCTGAAATCACAGTTCCGAGACTCCATGGCAAGGTTTTCTCTGGAGAGGCACTCTAGGCACACAGAGAAGGGGCCAGTGGCCAGAGAGAATGGCCCTCCCCAAACATCGTGGGGGTGGCAGGGAGCAGAGACAGTATGTTTGGAGCAGCAGTTGCTGGAGAGGCAGTCAGGGTTCCAGCAAGTCTGGTTGGTTTGGAGGCTCGAATCTCAGGAGAATTATAACCCGGCAGAGAGAACCTCAACATCATCATAGTGATTACTAAACTTAGTAATTGCTGTTAACAGTATGGATTCTGATCATAAAAACAAGCAAATGGAAAGCTAATGCTTACTGTGTGCCCGGTGCTGTGTTAAGTACTTACAGGAAGCTGTGCATGCAGGTGCATGCTGCTGCTAGCTTTCCTCAGTGGTGGAAGAGGCGGTGGTGCAGAGAAAGATGTCCCTCCAAGGCCACTGGGGTTGATTAACGACCTAAGTGGCTACTACTCTTCAGTCCTCCCAGGAGCTGCCTCTAATGGGCTTTTGCGGCTCTTGGCTGGCCCGATGACTTGCTTGGCAGTGTCCTCGTTCTGTGACCAGATCTCAAGATACTCCTATATACTGCTCTGCCCTTGGAAGCCTGCTGGATGCATAAGCCTGGTTTGCCCTGCTAAAGGGTGAGAGACCATGTGGAACAGATATGCAGTGTCCCAACGGAGGCCATTCTATTCCAGCTAGTTCCTGTGGCCTCACGAGAGAGTCTAGACCAGTGGTTCTCAACCTTCCTAATGCTGCGTCCCTTAATACAGCTCCTTATGTTGTGGTGAACCCCTTGACCATAAAATTATTTTTGTTGCTACTTCATATCTGTAATTTTGCTACATTACAATTAGTATATATAAATGAATACATATATACACATATATACACACATATATATACATACACACACACATATATATAAAACGTAGAGGTTTGCCAAATGGGTCATGACCACAGTGAAAAAGCCAATAGTGGTGGCCACAGGACCTCTATCAGACATTGTCTGGAATGATCTCAATACTTGTCTCTGGTTGAGATGGATGGCCCAACTGAGCATCTTTCTGGAAAAGAGCTCTTCTTGCTACAGACACAAACACCAACAAGGATTCAAAACAATTATACTCTGCCCACCAGTTTGCAACAAGAAGGCCTGGCTGAGGCTGGCACTCCTGCCAAGGTTGGCCTAGAATGAACTTGAGTGGCAAAAGTGTCTTGGTATTACTGAGAGGCAGGAGCATGCCTGGGACTCAGACCATTCATCCTTTGGTTGATCCATTTTGTTCAAGTCAGTTCTAATGTTTAAAAGACTGCTGCTATGTTGAACCTGCAGCCAAAGGCTGTCTCAAGGGAGAGTTCTAGTCATCAGTTGGAAGCACCCAGCCACTCACTTTGGTTTCTTTCCCATAAACATACAAACAGAAGACCCCAAAGCACATCCACTTAAGGTCTGGCTTTTGGGGGCTCCATGTTGAGAGTCCACCCTGGCAGCTTGGGCTGACTTCAGAAGAAAGTGATGTTGTGGGGCTCAGGGAGGATGACTGCAGAGTGGAGTAGGGGGGGGATTTGGAAAAGTTCTGGGGAGCGTGGTAGGGTGTGGTCAGAGAGATCTTAGGGAGCAATAGATGGTCTACCAAAACGTGTTCACCTTCTGGTTGGTTCCAGTTTTTCTTCCTCATTCTTCTGTGTTTAGGAACCACATAGGCTATCCTTTATTTGTAGATGTCACTCAAAATGTCTGGTAACTGGGATGGCTGAGAGGCAGGCCAATTAAATAGATGGTTACCATGGCATTGGGACAGAATCTAGGAAGCCACAAAGTTATGTTCCAGGGAAAGCTCAGCAGAGAGGAGATAATTGGGATGAGGTCAGGTCAACTATGTGGGAAGAAGTGGATGAGCACTCAAGACACTAACTCTGTACCGACCAATTTGGAATTATTTCCCAAGCATCATCACAAATATCAACAGCTTGTTTGGTCATACTGAGTCACCTGAGACAAGGCTGCCTAATTATGCACAGTATCATGTGTGTGGCTCTGTCTGTGCTGCCGGCATGTGCACTCAGAACCCAGGGACACAAGACACTGATCACCTAGAGTGTGCTGAGCACCCAGCACAAGCCATACCATGCAAGCTATCTCCTTAGGGAAGAGAACAGAATCGTAACGTCAACCTTGACATCCGTTCATGTCCTCTGGACTCTGAATGAGGAAGACTCTGAGTGGGCACAGTCCCTTTCCTTCAAAACGGCGACTTCCTCAGAAGAGTGCAATGGAGAATTGAGGTGACCTGGGATTCCATCTAAAGAAGAGATTGGGTCCTGGGGGAGAGCAGGTGGGGCAGAGGTCTGGGAGCAGAGCTACCCTGGTGTCCTAAGGGCCTTCGAGCATGTTGTGCCCCAACTGCCGGCTTCCATGGTCTTAGTGATTCCATCACTCTCATTTGATGGAGGAAAGAGAACAGCCCCGCTCTTCACAAGCCTTGCCCAGAGATCTTCTAAAACTCCCCAGTAGTCAGTCCTAAGGCCTGGTTCCTGTAGACCCTTCCCCAGACTCGAAGAACGGGAGCCATGGCAGGAGTCCAGCCCACCCCTGCTGGAGGCACGAGTGAGGGAATGACCGATATGAGGGTACCCTCTTTTGCAAGTGCTTTTAGTAAAGAGAACAGGAAATAAAATTCAAGATCATAATAATTGGAGTTCAAATACAATTCTGTTGTTTATAAGTCAGTGGCTTTCCCATAAATTCCAGTAGTTTCTTGTGTACATGTGAGCAGCACAGAAGCCATGTTGAGGGCCTGCCATCTGCTGGGGTGCTCCTTACAGTTCCCCGCCAGGCTCTGCACCTTGTAACTTCCCCTCCGCTCTCTTCATTTCCTTCGCGTCACCTTTTGTTTTCATATAACAATGATATCTATACGATTGTATTAATATAATGTAAACATTTTAACATCGCTACTTAGAAACATTCTTTTTATTTTTTTCAGTGCCGACAGGGCCCTGTGCATGCTAAGCAAGCATCCTATCATGGTGACAGTCCCAGTCAGACACTTTCTCCTCGTGGGTTTGAAACACTGGCTTATGGTTTTCACCTAACTCAGGCCCCGGGTAGACCATCATCTGAGCGGGCTGGCTGAACAAGGTTTCCATTGTTCTGTTTTAGACATAACTGTTCTACAGAAAGGGAAAGGACCTATTTGGAGCAGGTCCATGAAGGAACAGAATATCTAAATGCCGTGGGTGCCTTGGACCTGACTTCTCCCTCCTAAGGAGTACTGAGCACTTCCAATGTGCTCGGCTGGGCACAGAGCTCCAGAGGAGCTGATTATCAGTAATCGGTTATAGATGAGAAAACAGGCTGAGAGGTGTTGGAGGAGATGCAGGAGAGGCAGCATCCTAAAACAGCGGCACCTTCCGGGACCCATCCCTTCCTTCTTTCGGGCACAGCATGTTTGGGGTTCACTTCCAGATCCAGTGAGTCTTACTGGTTTAAGTCATCCCTGATCACACTTTGGACAGTGTGTGTGGTTCAGTTGCCCTGGATCTCAGCCCGCCAGCACAGGGCATTCACCTTGTCAATCACGTTGATGTCACTGACTCTCCCTCTCTTTCCCCTTCTGGTTCCTTAAGAGGAAGCTGACAGCCCTATGGCTTCCTGTAGCCACTCGGCAGCCCTGAAGGGAATTGTGGACTTAGTCTCAGGACAAAGGGGAGCCAGCAAGAGGGGGGCAAAGCTGTTGGCCTCATACTGGACCACAGACGAGTAGGCCTCTAGGTAGCTGGTCATGCTTTCACCTGAAGGAAGCATCCAGTAGCTTTTTCTTGGCACAGCTTTACCCAGCTCGCACTCCCCCGGTTGTTAAGTAAAGTAAGTGTTACTTTAGGACAGATGCTGTGATACTTGAGACAATGTGTCTGCTAACTGCAATGGCTGCCCTTGTGGGCAGTGTATACAGTGTGGATACATTGGGTGAGGGGATGATTTATCTCCTGGATGGGATGGAGTGGGAAGGTGGGAGATTTCATGAATTACAGAGAATGGCATACATTTTAAAACTTATGGAGTCTTTGTTTATGGAATTTTCCATTCAATTTTTTTATTTGGACTGGCATTGGATGTAGATGGCAGAACCTTTAGAGGTGGGTCTGTAGGTCTAAGAGAACCTCTCCTTGAATGGCATGGGTCAAGGGAGGCTTTACAGAGAGTTCGACCAGCAGGATGCTTGTAAATGAGAGTTCCCGATGGACCCCACTGGGAGGCCGTCCACTGACCCAGTTTGATCCTCAACACAAGTTTGGTCCTTCTAAATCCTGACTGGTCCATTTCTCCCTCCAGTCTTCCAACAGCTAAGAAGCCCTCTGGTCCCTGGGCTCATCCATCCCACCGCCATGTAATGTCACACTCAGCTCTGTGTCTATAGCCCCGGTCTTTCCCTGGGGCCCAGGACTTGGCAGCTCTCTCTTCCCAGGTGTTGCTCACGGCCTGAGAAAGATTGAACCTAACTCATCTGTGCATTTACATTTTCCCAAGATACGTCACTATGGTGTCACCATTTAGACAGCTGTACTCAGACTGTCTGTGTGGAACGATCTAGGCTTTGTGTTTCCAGTCTGTCCCAGACATGAGATCCAGGCTCCCACAGCACCTCCCACCACATGTGGCAGATGCCTGCTGATCATGCTTTGGATGTCACGACAGTGACAGTGTCAGATTGTGAAACTCCCACCTGAGGATTTTCAGTTTCTGTACTTGCTCTGCCGCCGCCGACCAGTAAGAATGGTCCCCATCGGCAGCGAGGGCTGATGTCACACTTGCTCTATCGGTGCCTCTTGGAGGGTTTCCCAAACCAGCAACACCAGCATCATTTGGGAACTTGGTCCAAATGTAAATTCTCAGGCCCTACATGGGACTAGAAGAGTCGGGAACTTGGAAGTTGAGCCCTAGCCCTCTGAACTTCCACTGGCCTTCCAGCACGCCGAGGAGTCGGCCATGTTGGAGAACTGCTTTCACACAGCTGGGCCAAGAGAAGAGCTGACATCAGGGATGCAGGGTTTCTTCTATTAGAGCCATAAGCGCCCGTCAAAGGATATGGTCACATCTGTCTTAAGAAGCTATTGAACTCCTTCTTTAAACTTTGAAATTTATTAGTATTAGTCTTGAAATCAATGCGCAGCACCCACAGAAATTTATGTATGCACTCATCTTAACCAAGCCCACACTTGGGATTTTCAAAGTTAATCTTTAACAGATTTAAGAGCGAGTGGCTATTTTAGAGGCACTCCTTGCCCATGCTCCTTTTTTTCCCCCCACTCTTTGTCAGACATTGAGGAGGGGGGCAGGGATATGCCAAGGGTGACTTGAGTTCAAGTCTTGACTCTCTCTCTCTTCAGTCTCAGCTCTCTGTCTATAGGAATAGCAATGAAGTTAACCCTGCAGACATTTTGAAGCACTGAACAGATAGAGAACAGAAAGCATGTAACACAATAGCTATTATTGTGAGTTAGTCCTCACCAAACAGGGAGTCCTTCTTGATCGACTCAACAGTGCTTCCCTGACCTGAGATGGAGACTCTGGTGGGGATGAACAACAGAGATCTCTCCCTGCTGGGGTAGGTTTATGACACACGTTATGAGCTGGTTTGGAAGGAAACAATGGCTTTCTCGCTCAAGCATGTATCATCCTTGGAAGTATGGCCGTCGAGGGCAGTATGACCACGAAGCCCAAAAGCACCAGTCACAAACATGTGTCCAGCTCTGCAAAGAGGGACACACTAAACAAGACCCCAAGGCCATGTCTGCCAAGTGTCCCCTACCTTCGAGAAGCCCTCGTGGGATTCTAGAACTCTGAGCAGGTCACGCACACTCTGTCTCCCAGCCTTCCGTTCCCATCCTGATGTCTACTCACGTCAAATTGTCTGGATATTTAAGAGCTCTTCAGGAAATTCAGTTTAAAGAAGACAGCGGGGCCGCGTCGTTGGCAAACACCCTGCCTTCCAGAGGTGATGCTAACCCAAGAAGCCCACTATTATCTTTGCAATTTCCAGTTGTCCCTGGAAGCACTTTGCTGCAGAGACCAGTGCCAGCTATTAAGTAGAGGAGCTCATTTTGATGCCAGAATTAGCTGAAATTAAGATCCTTTGACATCTTCGTACAGAAAAAAGTCAGCTTCGGTAGAGACAATCCGGAATTTAATAGATTGTGGCAGGTTATAAAATTCTATGCATTTGAAAGAAAAGCTTTGCCAGTGCAATAATGTGTTTCTAATTTACACATAATAGGTCCGTGGCGCTGTGACTAGAAGGACATTAAAGTAATGAGGAAATTCCAGTGATGGACACCTTATGCGGCGATCTCAGAGATTGTGATTAGGGCAGTCATTTCCCTGAGTACCTCGTGTAGCTAAAACCAGAAGGAAAGGATCTGGGACAAAGGAAAGGCCCGAAGAGCATAGGCTTCAGGATGCGGAGTAAGGAAGGCAGTTTAGAGAAACCCACTCACCCTTGAGGACAAAGATATTTGGAGCTGAAGTGCTGGGCTGAGTGGATCCATTGCTCCAAGGACCACACTGGCGCTATGCCACAGAGGGGACCAGTCGCCAGTGATGTCAATGACAAGAGCAGCAGTATCATTTTTGTGACCGAAACTCTTCTCCAATAAAAAGGAGAAATATTTTGCTTTCTCTCCATACTTTAGGCCCACCGAGCTACCCTTATAACCAGCCCTGAAGAAGACCACACAAAATGGCGGCGCCGCCGGACACTTTCATGGTTTTAAGCCGTCTTGTAGATGTGTTACTTAAAATGTACAGTAGAAGACAAGCAATTTAGAGTGGGTAGTGTGTCACCTGGTGCAACTCCGGGCAGTCATTCTCACATCACAAGTGAATGCAGAGATCGACACACACCTCAAGCAGAAAAACAAAGGACACTCCCCACAGAAGCCGTGCGGTCCACTTTAGTGCCAAGCCGTGAGTGTTTCCCTGTTCTTTTTGGAGATCAGTTTCTCAAAAGTGTAGTTGGTAGAAGCTAGAACCCCACATTTTAACCTGAGGAAGATGGGGGAAGGGAAGACTAGGCCTTAAACATTTAAGTAGTTAATAAACGTTGACCCCCCAGGAGGGGTACCCCCTCCAAAGATCTGTTGTTTTTACCGTAGTTTACTGAACACCTTCCTTGTGCTTTCTAAGCACCCCCTGAACTCGGCTGCCTTGTTTAAGCTCGGATTCTCTGGTCTGCTGAGGAGTATTTACACATCAAGTACACATGCACACAATAGATTTCAAAAGAAGCAGTTGGAGGCCACCGCCCGCCTGGAACTCTGTGAAGGCGTTGAGATTACAGTTTAAGGATGACCACATAACCGCAGGTGAGCAGAAAGGTCCAAATAAAGAAAAACGCCCTGGCTTCCTGCTCTGGCCACCAAAGCCCACATTTTCTTGGCTAGTTCAACAGGCACAAGGCTTGGTGGCAGCTACCATGCCCGTCTTCCTCTTCCTGTAGCTGGACGTCCAGAGATGCTTTGCTTAGGCTTCCAGAGACCCCTGCTCCCTGTGGGTTGCAATGTGCCTGGCGGGCCACTGTGATCTCTTCCAGAACAGACTCCTGCACCAGACAGCTTCACCCACTTCCTTGCAGAGCCTCTCATCCGGAGGCTCCGAGCTGGGAGGAATCTTAAAAGTTATGTGGGCTTGTCTTCAGACCTTCCCCGTCTAACATCTGTGTCTCTTAAAGGACCAAATGCAGTTATCACAAAGGCGCTGGTTTGCAAGAGATGAAAAAGGCCCAGCCCAGCTGTATGCAGTGAGATTTCCAGAGAGAATCCACAAAGATGCAGCCCGTTTGCCAGGTCCCGGTGGCCCATCCACAGTGTGTGACTTGTATCCGAGACAGATTGGATAGACCACGGCTTCACTGCTGCAGTAACACCCCACGTCCTTCAATGCACACGTGTGTTACTACCTTTTTCAAGAAATAATCCTTATTTCTTGAAAGTGCCTACACTCCTCATGTGGTTTCTGAAATCCCCACTCTGAAGCCATCATTCCTAAAATGCGGCCTCTTCTTTTGCATACGCTGTAAGCTGAATTATTCATCAGCACAGAGCTATCATCCTCAAAGTATCCAGAAGTAAGGGAAATGTAATGCCTTGCATGGCTTCTTATGTCAGGAATATAAGATTGAAAAGACGGTTCAGCTTTCTGAGCAGAATTTGGGCTGGTAGTTTTCAAAAGTCATAAAAACATATACACCCTTTGACTTTGTAATCCTACTTCTAGGAACTGACCTTAAAAACATGGTTATTAACTAAATATCCAGTATCGTTTGTTAAGATAATTAGCATTAGGTTATTTATAACCTTTATAAATAACACCTTCTGTCAGGGGCTGGAGAGATGCTCAGGGTTTGTGCTGCTCTTCCAGGGGACCCAAGTGTGATTCTGAGCCTGACAGGCAGCTCATGACTGCTTATAGCTCTAGCTGCAGGGGATCTGATGCCCTTTTCTGGCCTCTGAGGGCATTTGTACATCCATGTTCATACACAGACACATGTACACCTAAATAAATAATGAAACAAATCCTTGAAAGTATCCTGTGAATGGCTTAACATAATCATTATTTTATTAATTATTTATCTATTATGTATTATTATGACACAGTTCAAGGTGTCATACTTAGTTCCCACATGTGATTTAAGGACCCCAACTCACTCTATCTTGTAGTTCTACTCTCTGAATATCAAAATCGTCCTGCAGACTCCTTGCATCCATCTAGCTGATGAATGAGGGGAGAGAGGAAGAACAAATGACTGAATTCACTGTGGATGTGGCTCACACAATTATGACTACTTTTGCAGGGGCAGAAGCCAGTAATGTAGACATAGAAACTGCAAAGGATGCTTTGAAGTGTGATCTTCAACTTTGCTTTATCTATGGCTTATTCGCAGACTGTCTGAATGGAGTACGTACCATAAACACGACACTTCTGCAGCCATTAGAAATGAAGTTGTCCTTCCCGCCAGCTAGCTTTCATAGGCTAGACAGGCTGCTAGGGGATAAGCCATCAAAGCCCTCACCCAGATTCGAAACCTATAAGCTACAAGATCAGCCTGCCTGGCAAGATGTGCAGTAGTGGCATCCCTATTGTGGGGGCAGTCAAGGGCTCTCTCACTGGGTTTGAAACTCCCTCCACAAGAGGGAACCCATGCCTGGAAACCCGGTCAGAAACCTATGCCACAGAAGATCGTAGGCCTTAGGGGGACTACGTACTGTTGCTTAGCCGAGTTGATATAACAGCATCCTGCCCTCTGTTTGTGTTTATATCCACAGACAAATGCTATTCTCGGGGTCAAAGAAGCCTCCCTTCCCAGTGAATGGTAACGGATGCAGAGATGCGGGGCTATACAAGGTGCTGAGAATAAGGGACAGATGAACGGTTAGACCCTGAGCAAGACATTTCCTCACAAGTTCACGGAGCATTGGGAAAGAGAGGAAAGAAAGAATCTAAGAGCTATAACAGAGGGAGAGGGACTCTGAAATGCCATCTTCTGGGCAGGACGCTGCTACTGCAGTCACAGACTCCCAGGAGCAGCGGATGCCTGTACAGACCCTGTGCAGGAACGAGCTAGTCAACAGCCAGGCGTGGGGAGAGGACGGTTTCCACCCCTCACTGCTAAACCATGTGCTACTGAAGGGTTCAGAGAGAGGGGAGAGGTCGCCTTCAGGTGTGCCTGCACTCGTGACCCCACTGGGCTCCAGCAGGTAGTTCCGATCCAATGCTCATGCAGATGGCATTGGCTGAACTAAAGAGAGTTACAAAACCAAACCTGAAGTCACGAGTCTGGGAACGGGACCGGTGGAAATAGGGAATGGTGAAATTCACGAGTGTGGGCCGAAGATAAGAGAAGACTGGTGGAGAAAGTTCTCAGAATACCTTCTATACATACACGAAATTTTCAGTGAAGAAAATTAATCATCAAAATATGAAGCTATAAACAACTGACTTAGTGGTTAAGGCCTATAATCCCAGCTACCCAGGAGGTTGAGGCAGGAGGATCTCTAATTTAAGGTTTGCTTGAGCGGTAAAGGGAGATCAGGCCAATTTTGGTCAGTCTAGTGAGGCCCTGTCTCAAACTATTTTTAAAAAATGGGCTGGGATGTAGTTCGGAGGCAGGACCCTTGCTTATCATGCACAAGACGGTAGTTTCAATCCCAAGACTGGGAGGACAGGGGTGGATCTGTGCACACCTGCAATCCCAGCACTCAGGAGGATTTAAGTTCTAGGTCAGCCTGGGATACATAGTCAGACCCCATCTTAAAGACAAGAAATGCCACAGAGGAAGTAGTATATGAACAGAGTTGAGGACAAAGGACTTGGGCCATGAGCCTGGACACATCTCCAGCAATAAAAATTCTGTAAGACACACACTGCATTTCTTCCTGAGTGGAGAGATGCCAAGAGTCATCTTTATCCTGTGCTTTTATATATTTCAAGCTAATTTTAATAGTATTTTTGTTTTACGTAGTATACCCTAAGTATCGTTTCGATACATAATCAATACAAGTTAAAATACTAAAATATTAATTTCATATTTTATACTTCTCTCTATGTGATGTCTTCAGAATCTGCTTGTATTTCTCAAGACAGCATTATTTGAATCAGCCACATATTAATTATTCAGTAGCTGTGTGTAGCCAGGGGCTATTGACTGGGCAGCAAATACCTTAGAGTTTGAGAAGGAGCCTAGAGAAAGTGAGGCAGCATTGTGAGGATCCGAGGAGGACATTGTTTAAGACATATGTGGTGTGTCGAAACCTCACGAATGAAGTGGCTTTGGGGCCTGGCCTCGAGATTGAGAACAGTATCCTCATCTAACATGTTTTGTCATGTTCATTTCCATGTTGACCACCAGGGTCAGTAGAGAGGAAGAGGCGGACTTTCTGAAAGCAAACAGCAGCCGCGGAGGCTGGAAGGAGGTATTTACAAGTTCAGATGCTCCTCAGTTTAGGATGGAGCTACATTTCCAACAAAACCACTGTAGATCGAAAATACCGTGAGTCAAAATTGCATTTAGCAAACGAAGCTTTGAATATCAGTAGTGAGGCAAGATCTTCCAACACGGAGCCTGTTTTAGGATAAAGTTTATATAGTTCACAGAACATACTTGGTGCCGTATCACAGCTAAAATGCAGGCCCATGGTCTGAGTACTTCAGACCATTGTAAAGCCAAACCACTGTGTGATGAAGAAATCTGTGTTTGGAGTGGGGATTGGAATGAGAGGTTGTTGGACTCTAGGAAAATGGAAGACGAAATGGCAAGAGGACAGACGCATTAGGGTCAAGTTCAGGAGTGCCCCGAACTCTCCAGGGCCTTGAACTCTACTGGTACTCTTCCTGAGCCACTGCAGGAAGAGTAACAAGTACTCAGCATCTCGGTCAGAGATCCCCAGTGTTGACTGGAGGCGACCTCAGTTTGTGATAGTAATAAGATACCCATTTCACTTATGAGGAATAGAGGCAAGGAGATATATAACAGGTGAGATATATAACATGTGACAAAACGAGATCCCACACCCAGTGTCTCTGGCTCTTATACCTGCCTTTTAAATCACCAAGACTACATATTTTGTAACCAGACAGGCCTGGGTTCATCTTCCACTCACTGGAGAGAGGAGGGCTCAGGCTAGGGATGCTCTGAGTCTTGGCTTGTTGTTCCATGAAACCAGGGCCTGTCCTGCCTCTCCGAAGTGTTATTGTATGGGTGGAATGATCCTGAGCACAGAAAGTGTGGAACAGCTGCCCGGTGTAGAGCAGTCGTGGTAGACGCTGGCTGCCCTGAGAAGTAGTGGCCCAGAAGGCGACAGTTCAGGCCTTTCTTCAGAGGAAGGGGTGAGTAGACTCACGAGTATCAAGAGGCATTTTGGAAATGCCAGCCTTCCCTGGATAATCTGTCAGGATGGATTTGAGTTGGGAGAGACCTGTGAGAAAGACCTGTAATATTCCAGAGACTTGCAGGGACAGTGGCGAGAATGAGCACAGGATTTGAGAAGCAGAACAGGCATTACGGTCACATCCTCCGGCTGTCCTCGTTTTGCAGAAGAAATGACGTGCAGACATAAATGGTGTGTTTCAGACTAAGTCTTGGCACTACACTGGGTCTTTTAATTTCCTCTTTTCTACAATTAACTAATTAAAAATTCTGGAGCCATAAATATTTGGGCTGGAACTCAGCTCAATTAAAACACGCACACAATAGTACCTCTGTCTTGTGCAAATAATGCACGTCCCGTTTCTCAACAGCTGCCACAAACAGTCTTCTCATTTGTTCTGGACCACAGCAACATCCTCCGCCCCCAAAGAAGGAAGGTGGACTGAAATCATTCTCATTATTTGGGTAAACTGATACATACTGGAATGGGGCTCATCTCTGACTCAAATCGAAGTTTATTTTGATTTTCTTAAAGTTAACAAAATGTTAGCACAGGTGCTGAACTAAAAATCCGACTCCCCCTCAACAGATTTTATGGAGACAGCTTTACAAACGTCATTACTTCGATTCTAAAAGTTAGAGTTCACTTGAAATATGTCAAAAGGAAGACTTTGCTCTTCAATGAATGGGGACCAGTGTGTTTTCTATCGTTCTGCATGTCTGTTTTGCTTAATAGACACACTGAGGGACTATTTTTACCTGTGCAACCAGAGCAAAGCAAAGGAACAGGCGTTGCCGACGGGGTTCCCAACTGCCTTGCACCACCAGAGGGCGCACAATACACCAGCTGTTGTAAAAGGAAACAGACACTAGGTGGCAGCACTTAGTCATTTTCCTTCAGTCTGGTTTTAATTCAATTTTTCTTTCCTTTGTTCAGCAGTGAAGTTAACGGGCTAGCCTTAGCTGTGTAAAACGCGTTTCTGTTTTCCTAGCCTCTGACTAATATGCCTGGCTTCTGCGCCTTTCTTTTCCGGAAGCGTGATAAAAGAGGGAAGTCACTATTTGTCTTAACATACCTTCCCCACAGGTTAGCACGTGTGTGTTTCTAAGGGCGTTCAAGCATACTCCAGATAAAGTTTTCCTTTTTGGTCTTCCAGAGGCTCATATTCTTTAGAGTTTTCTGGAATTTTCATTTTAGTGTGATCTTTAAGGGACAGCATTCTAAATTCTATCCGAGCTACAAAATACGTTGGAAGCAGAAGAGAAGAGTTGTTAGAGGAGCTTGTAGTTAGAGGAGCTGGGGATTGGCTCCTGGGTTGAGTTGCGTGGAGCAGAGTTTGTCCAGCAGCACTCCTTAGTGAACTGGGGGTACATCTCTCAGTCATCCACTGCCTGGTGTCTGGTACCTCTTAGTATCTATCCTTAAAGGCGTCTCCCACCTTGAAAGTCCTTGAGATCATTAATAAGTATGGCCTTTCCCACACACAGTTCTTGAGGGTATTTAGTAACTGATGCCATCTAAAAAGTCTAGATGGTTCTGAGAGGCATAACACATTTAAGTGGCAAGTGCAGCTAGTTTTTCAATCCATCTTCTGTGGCTGAAGTCCTTCTGAGGATAGTCTGAACAAGGGGAGAGATGTGCTCCTTCCTTTTCTGCCTGGGAGATGCTAATCCACTAGCTAGCAGATGGGAACTGGGCTTCATGTTAAACACAGTAATGGATCTGCGGAGAGATACACAGTCAGGCGCTGGTACCTCACAACTGCAGAGGGCAACAAGTTGTCTGCTGCTGGCGAGTCAGGAGAAATGAGGAATAGCTGCAGAATGAAATGGGGTGGTAGCCTCGATCTGATTCCTGACTGAATTTTGCCCACAGTTAAGTCACCATGGGGTTGGGGGTGAGGGGGAAGCTGAATGGATTTTTGCAGAATCCTCCAAGTTGGTATAGAAAGGAGCTAAGAGCTAAAGAGAGATATTTCACATTCTTCGATAGCAGATGTTAGACCTCATGACCAAAGGTGCTACACTTTCTATGAAGCAGCAGAGGATCTCTCTCTCTCTCTCTCTCTCTCTCTCTCTCTCTCTCTCTCTCTCTCTCTCACACACACACACACACACACACACACACACACACTTGCACATAGGCACGCATGCACGCACACATATACACACACCATACAGCTGTTTATTAGCCTTAACAATATCTAAAGGTCTACAGCGGGCACAAAGAAGGAATAAGACACCATCCTTGATAATGTCTCTAGAGTTGGTGAATCTTGCGTGAGCACTCACCACGCTAAATGGTACCTATGGAGCCCTTTCAAATGCTAGTGATGAGAATGGGGGATCATTGCTAATCTCTTACAGAGACAAAAAGAAACACTTTCTTTCTTTTTTTTTTTTATGATTTATTTATTACGTATACAGTGTTCTGCCTGCATGTATGCCTGCAGGCCAGAAGAGGGCACCAGATCTCATTACAGATGGTTGTGAGTCACCATGTGGTTGCTGGGAAATGAACTCAGGACCTCTCAAAGAGTAGCCAGTGCTCTTAACCTCTGAGCCATCTCTTCAGCCTGAGGCACATGTTTTTTATGGGCATTATGCTGGTCCAGGGGTAGCAAGACAGGGTGGCTACGTGACCCACTGAAAATCACTGTTACAAAAAGGGTGCAAACTTGAATAATTATGTAGCTAATGTCATCCGAGCTAGGCTTGGTAGAACCATGGCGCACTCCCCTAAACCCTGCTCTACCCACTGATAGCATGGATAGAGCAGCCCAGCTCTCTAGGGGTGTGAGATGGGCAGGCGGTGGGGAGGCAGGAGACGGAAACTGAAGGGTGGACCACTCAGAATTTGGAAGCTGAGGTGGTGAAGCAGCGCCAGGGTGAGGGATGCTGCCAAGGTCACTGAGGTGCAAATGTTTACACACTGAATCCTTGCACGCCCCTGTAGGTGCAGGATGGAGGCCACAGCAGTGGAGCATGAAGGCCTGGGGATCCTCAGGGGGTGCTGACAGGCCGTCTATCTGAAACGCCGGGCTTCCAGAGGCTGTTTGTTGCTGATAACCACCAAGGAGTGTCAGGACATGGGTGGTACATGGTCTTTGCATCAAATTAGCTTAGAAAATGCTTTGTTAATTAATTTCCTCAGGAAATACTTTATTCATTTATCAGTTAAATATCTTTGGTCCCCAAGAGCCTCTCATATGCTACCATCTTAATTACTTAAAAAGAGAGGCCGTTATTAGGGCTTCTCAAACTTCTCTAACACAGCATTCTCAAACTTAGGGCTTCAGAACCATTTAAAAAAAAAAAAAAAAAAACACGGACTATCTCAGAATGAGTCTTCTGAGAAACACTTTTTGAAAGACAATGCAACCTAATTTACTTGGATTAAACTCTATTTTAGCAATTTCCAGAGAACAGAACTGACACACAGCTGAAGGATGCAGCCCACCATCACGCTTGGCGACACACAAACGAAACCGCAAGGAGCTGTGAGGATGCTCCACCCTTTGCCTTTGATATTGATGGGTCACGTTCTTGAACATGATCTTAAAGGACACAGAAGCCCCGTTTTCAGACTGTTCTCTCTCCCAGCTCTGTCGAGTCGTCTCTGGAGGCGACACACACAGGTCTCCCCTCCAGGGTCCCCACTTGTGGGGGCAGCACTTGGGCCCACTTGGACTGTCCTATTGAGTACACCTTCTGTCGTGAGGCCAGGAAGAACAAACACAGCTCCCGGTTTCTATGGCAAAGACAGTGCCGATTGATATTACACAGTAAAATGCAATGAGATTAAATCAATAACATCTGCAATAAGGCATAATGAAGGTAAAATTATATCTCTGGCTTCCTCAACAGCTGTGAATCTATTTTTAATGATCCTCATTTTTGGCAGTCAGCTAACAACTTCTAAAATGTCCTAGAAATCGGATTGTTAAGCAGATGAGCGCCGCAGCGGCTCCGAATGTCATTAATCAGCTGCGGGTCCATCTGCACAGGCGAATTAGAGGCATGGGGAACTCACCCCCTACTCACGGTGCTGAGCACCCCACTCTCAGACTGTGGGTGACCTCGCGAATGCTGAGAACAGTGAGGCAGGGGCACTGGGGGCAGGGGCACTCTGTGGGAAGGGTTTGAGCTGTTGAGCTGAGGGAAGAGAGACTTCCTGCGGAAATGGAGATGGCGTCGTGTCTCAGTTGTAGGGTGTCTCTACCCAGGGGCTGGCAGGAGCCAGGACTCCACTCGGTCTTCTAGTTCCAAACCCAGGAAAATGTGCATGGCCCAGCAGGTCCTCTGCTGTGCGCATCAAGTTACGGAGATGCGACGCTCAGGACTATCCTTGCTCATTATAACTGCCTATACCTCTTCTTCTGGGGCTGCTTTCTAGAAGCTGTGCTTGGGGCGTGTGTGGCGGGGTGGGGTGGCGAACCAGTCGCTTTGGGTGATCATTCTGAGCTGGCAGAGACAGGTGGTAGCTCACACTATGCCCTCTATCTTGTGCCCCATAGGCCGATACCTAGGCTCTCTAGTCAAGTTCACTGTCTGGGAGCCACAGAAGGTCCCTGGCTAACTGACACGGGAGGATTCCACAGAGGGCTGGCATTCACCTCTCAGATTCTCCCATCACCCGAGCGAGGCCCGTGTGTGAGGAGAGGAGTATGGGCCCCTGTGCTCTTCCCTGTGCGGATCCACTTGCATGGGGAGGAGACTGATGAGCAGAAGGTGTTGCCGTAGCTGCCCCGGACCAGCTTGGTAGAAGGGGCTGACCCCACAGCAGGGCCCGTTCTCAGCAGTGATGCCTGCTGGCCGGGATTTTATCTTTACACCAGGAACTGGGCTGTAGCACGGGTTTAGACAGGAGGGAAAAGTGATAGCAGGAGTCAGTTCTTGACAAAGGATAAGAAGACGTGAGTGGACAGCTCTACTCAGTGGGAACACACCTTCCAGCTGCGGACTGACTGTGTGAGCAGAAATGTCGTGAGAGAGACAGGAGAGAAGGAGACGGGGGTAGGGGTGGGGGTGGGGGAGAGCTTCTGTGTGGTTAGAACAGTAGAATGAAACTTGGGTCATGCAGAGTGTTGTAGCAAAGACTAGTGATCCCGTGCTCAAGTGGCAGAGGCAGGTGAATTGAGTTCAAGGCCAACCTGAACTAGGTGGAGAAGCTATATCTCAAACAGTATAACTAAAAAATAAAATAAAAGCAAATAGCTAAAAGCTTAAATGATACTGGATTCCCTGTGAGCAGGACTGTTGTCAAGAGGGGGGGGGAGGGGAAGGGGATTTTATTGTAGTACTTCAGTGAAGCACTAATTGTACCAGGTGTGGAAGCACACATCAGAAACCCCAGCACCCAGGAGGCAGAGGCCCATGCCAACTCAAGGCCATTTGTATTCAGCAAGTGACGTCAGACTGGTGTGAGAAAGGAGTAAAGGTCACTGGGTTCTACTGCACCCAGCGAGAAGTGGAACTGCCTGCAGTGTCCAAGGGCAAGGGGGTCGCAGACCAACAAGTCGGGGGGATGGTGTGGGTGGAGGACAACTTCCTACACACAGATGCACAGGCACGTTAGATGTTGGAGGCCTCAGAGTCAAGTTCACTTCTAGTACAGCTGGCGAGAGGAAGGAGGGTTAGGTTGAAGAGAGAGGGGCAGGCTAAGCTGTCTAGGAAGCTACAGGCCAGGGAATTGGAAGGCACTAAAGGTGAACCACCCCTAACCAAGAAGCCATTTGCAATTGATACCTGCTGTGTGTGTGGGGGGGGGGGGGATCTGCATCATATTTTTAAAGTTGAAACAAAACTCACACAATGTAAAATCTACTACACTGAACCAAACAGTTTGCAGGTTCTAGCATGTTTAGATCCTGTAACCATCACCGCTGGCTAAGATTTTAGCACCCTAAAAAGGATGCTCGCTCTGTTCATAGTCACAACCATCTCTCTTCTCCTGGACCTGGTAATTGTGATCTACTTTTTGTCTCTACGGAACTGCCAGCTGTAGACACTACTTATAAATGGAATGGTATAGCACGTGGCCTCTTTTGCTTAGCTTCTTTGACTTAATGGCTTTCACTAAGGTCCACCCTGTGGGATCATGGACCAGTTCTTTGTCACCTTCATGAATCCATACTATTTCACATATGTTGAGTAGACACATCACACATGGCTTATGGTGTACTCATTTGATCAACTCCTTTTGCTGTCTTGCTTCCTACGTTGATTGAAATGCAGAGATGAGGGTGGGTTGCGGCTAACTGATTCCAGCTTCTTACCATGTCTGGGTAAATCTTTGCTTACACTCTGTTATAAATGACTTGATATCAAAATTGCCCCCATCAAACTCGCAATCATATTTCCCAGTTCCATCTACTCATAGCTGCTGAACAATCTAGACCTGGCTTGGGGCTCTTACCTGACTTGGGTGGGGGTGGTAGATGGTTTAGAACAGGATGCCCCCTCTCTGTCCAATCATCTTTTCATAATTATGGCAATCATCCAAACTATCCTGGGCCAGGCTTATCCCAGAAGAGAGTACAGTCAACAGAAGTCTTTCAATGTGGAGCTGTGTGCATCCATGCCGTCAATTCAAGGGCTATTCTAAGAGGCTCGGTCCACCATCCCGAAAGAGTTTTCGTCTGTCATGTTAACATGTCAGCACCTCCAAGAGCCTATTTCCATAAGCTTCAAAAAACAAGGAGGCAGAGACTGGCAGCCCTCCCTCAGGAGGAAGCCAGAAGCATCGCATGGCATGGTAGTCCACTCAAGGGCTGAGTCTGCTTCTTCACATGTGTTTTTCTTCCTGCCTTTTGTAACAGCACCCATTAACTACTATCCCAAACTGTTGGGGCAACAAATAAGTATTTACTTAGAGAACTTAAATTGTAAACTATACGTTCTTCGCTGGCCCCCTACTTCCCATTCCCACACACACACAGAGCAAGGGGTGAGTTTGACTCCACTCCCTCACTGGGCACAGCACTGGAGTCCACCGGCTTCCACTCAGTTCAGTCCTTCATTCTCTCCCAAACTTCCCATCACACTGGTCACAAAGCTCAAGGCCACAAGGAGCCCCCGCATTACATCTGCAGGTCCATGAGCCCCTTGGGCGGGACGTCCTATGGAAAGGCCCTAGATGCTTTTCTGTGGAAGACAAAGCAGGAACCATGACTTTTTAAAGCTGCTCTGCCACAACCCTGCTGCCCATCCTCCCCAAGAAAGGAAGACAATATCCCAGTTTCCTACTTTCCCATCCACCCCATTCTACTGTCTCCGAAAGCTAATGGGCTGGACTGATGGCTGCCTATCTTTCCTGTCCTCCAAGCTTCACTTTCCCGACAAGCTTAGCAGTCAGGTTTTAAGGGGACCTGTTCTGTTTCCATGTGAACATGGTGAGAAGGGCAGCTGTGTGCCGGCGGGCTCCAGGGGTCCGCGTCACATGCTTCCTGCAGCATAAGCTGGTTCTTTCCAGAAAAGTTATATTCATTTGTTTGTTGGTCTGTCCAGACAAGAGATGACCTGATCCCATAGCCAATGGGTAGGTGGGTGAGGTAGGCTCCTTTTCTGTTGGATCCAAGCCTGAATTCCCAAGACTCTGCTTCATCTGACTACCCCTGCCTTTGAAATGTTTTCCTACGAGCCCCTGGGCTGCCACTGGGTCATAGGAATTTAGAAAATTGGGAGCAAACCCTTCTGACAGACATCCCCTTTAGAGGGTTCAGAGACCAGCGGAGGTTACAAGGTACTATTGGCTCCCACTCCCCACTCCCTCCAGGAGACCCTCTGCTCATCTCTTTCTCTCTCCTGTTTGGTTTTTTTTTTTTTTGTTGTTGTTGTTGTTTTCTTTTTTTTGGATTCAATATATTTTTGGAAACCCTCAGGCTTGTCCTTTGGGCTCCGGCTCCCCTTGACTGCAATTCACTCTTCTCTTTCTCGTTGGAATCTAGGCTAACACTCTAGACCATCATCCTCTTTGTTTATGTACCAGGCTTGACAGAGACAGCCTTAATTCATCTTTATGACTTCGAGCCATACAAGTAGGAATTCTAGTGACATTTTGGGGGTTTTGCTTGTTTATTTGTTTGGTTGATTTTGTTTTTTAATATATGCTTTCCCGTGCTCAAAGACCCTGTTGACGAGAAATGATGAACACGTTGCCACCTGCAAGAGGACGTTTGTCATTAGAGGGAGCTCAGAAAACCCACTTGAGTTGTGAATGACCCTCTCTCCATTGATTGATGCGCATGTCTTAAGTTCTACCTGTAAGTCATTTTTTTCATCAGTTAGTGCCATCTTCTTGCATCTAAGCATACTGGATCTGTCATTGACATTCTAGCAACATTCTAGAGTGGTTTAATTAAAATCCTATAAGAAGAGCAACCATGTGGGAGAAGGAAGAGGCTCTTTTATTTTTTTTGCATGTGTATGTGTTTGGGGTCTGTGGGCACATGTGTCTGTGTGTACATCTGGAGTCCACAGGTTGGTACTGAGTGTCTTCCTCTTGCTCTCCACATTACTTATTGACTCCAAAGCTCACTGATTCATCGAGCGGAGAGAGATAGATTGCCCTAGGGAGTCCCTGTCTCTCCCTCTTGGGTGCTGGGAAGATGGGAGGGCCACCATGTTTCTCCTCAACATTTACGTGGGTTCTGGAAATTTGAACTGGAAATTTATGCTGGTGCAGCAAGCATTTTACCAACCAAGCTGAGCTGTCTCCCTGGGCCCTGGAAGGATCTCGAATATACAAGAACTAAGTTTCTGGATTGTAGGCCTGGCATGGGGGAAACACAGAATATAGTTTACATTTGTTGAGCTTTCGGGGAGGGGGGTGAGCAAGGAATTCATTTCTCACAGGAACATAACTCTCTGATGAAGATGCCTGGAGAGCTGTTGTTGTAAGGTGCCAGCAGCAATCTTGAAGAGTAAGATCATTGCCAATCCGGTCCTAAGATTCTCAGAGTGAGCCATGTGTAGACATCAGCAGCACAAAGCCGTGAGTTCTGGACAAATTGAACATGACATGTATTCCTGAATCATCAATTTTACTGGACAATAACAAATGTAAAATGTTAGTTTCAAATTAAAACATGCATGGCTGTATCACGGACTGGAAAAGTGGCAGTCACATGAATTTTAACAAATTCCGAAGGAAATAAACAGGACTTCAGAAAAGAGTGCGCAGATCTTAGTGATCATTGAGGCATGAGCTTCACATCTGATTGTCCTCAGAATCAACTACAGGATTAAGAACAAAGCTTCAAAAACCAAGGATTCTGGGATTCTGGCTCCTTTTCCAAATGAGGTCTAGCGCATAGATTGACATGTGTGCAGCTGGGGGTCAGAAGGGACAGACCCAAGATCATGCAATTAATTCGCATCTGGGATCTTTAGCCACTGTTCTTTGCAGTATCCTGACACAAGTTCAATGCTCTTTTAAGTATAGGATCCAGTGTGAAGTTAGCCCTGCTCCCTACACAGCCTGAACCCTATACTCTGCCCTGTAACCACCCGAGAGTAGCAGAACAGCACACTGCAGGTACCAGAGGAGCCATGTGTTGCTCGGCAGACCTTAGTTCACGGGCCCTGTCAATGCACACACAGACGCACTTGGGCATGTGTACTAGAGACAGCCAATGGTAGTGTGATTCTCTGCTTCTAATGTGCGTGGACGTTTGCTTCCAAGCCCAGAGCCGTAAAGTGGGTCAGGTGTAAGATGGGTTTTCTTACCTAACCACGGTCTCCTCCCCATTGCTGCACCGTTGCTCATCTTCTAACGCCTCACCTGGGGCCATGAACTCCAGTGATGAGAAGGGCTTGCTTCACGTTCCCATCCCAGCCAAGTCAGGGCCCTCTCTGAGATAAGCGAGTGTGCATGTTGTCGTGGGGGTAACAAGAACCAGAGCCTATGCATACACATCAGACAAGGGGGGTGTCTCACAGCTGCATACATAACCAAGACTTAGACACTGAAAGATGATGCTGTCATCTGCAAAGTCAATGCCAAAACCTACGGAAGTTTGTTAAAAAAATTTTTTATAATATGTGAGTGTATGCATAGCCGCTGTACATGTGTTTGAATGAGTGCGGAGGGTAAAGGACAATGGTAGACGTCATTCCTCACTCTTGCTGACCTTGACTTTGAGATAGGATCTCTCACAGGGTTCTGGGGTCCTGGATTAGCCTAGGCTGTCTGGCTAGTGAGACCCAGGGATAGACCTACTTCGACCTCTCCAGCTCAGGGATTACAAGGATGGGTGCCACAGCACTCAGATCTTTTACATGGTTTTTTTTGGGGGGTGTACACAGGTCCTCATGCCTATATAGAAAGCAATATATAGACTGAGGACCTCCCAGCTGCCCCCCATACTGAGGATCTCCAGCTGCCCCCCCATAACATTGTTAGTAGGTTTATGATTCATGTCGGACAGCTTCTGTAACTCTCCGGGGCTGCTGGTAGCTATGGATCCTTCAGTTTGCCTACTTCTAGAAAGATCCTAATCTCAATAATACAGTTTATATGAGGGCAGCATCCTCTCCAGGGAAGGGTCATGTCCAGCCTGTGCCCAAATGCGGCATCTGTGAGTAGGGGAGCGGGTGCCCTCCAGTGCTGCTGGGTGAGCTCCAGGGAGGCATGGACCATGGCTATGTACCACCGAACACTAACAGAGAAAGCACTCACTGCCCTGTTGGGACTCAGTAGCTAAGATGGCAGGCGAAAGCTAGTGAGCAAGGGGACCCCAGGGAAGTCAAGAGAAATGAATGAAATCCTCTTCACCTAACCGCTGGAGTTAGCATGCAAGCTTTCTCCGCTCCCTGGGTTTCTTTTGGGCAATGGCTTCTGGGAAATATTTGTGACAGAAGATGGAGCAAAGGTCCAGGGAAAGACGTTGACGCCCTGCTGCTGCAACCAGGAAGCTGCAGCAGACAGTGACCAGCATCTGCACTACTGTGGAAACTGAGACCTGACGCCTGCCAGCCCTCCAGACGCAATGGCTCTTCTACCAGGAGGTCCGCAGCAGCTTTCCGCAAGGGCTGCGGTCTACTTGCTTGGTCTACTCACTTGGTCCACCAGAACCTTGTTCTACTTCCGGCTCACCCTTGACACACCCGCTTCTCTCAGCCCAGAACTTCATGAGAGTGGCAAAGCCTGCCCTGGGGTCTAGAAAACCCTCAGAGATGGGGCCCAGGTTGCTAATCTTAACTGTAGACCGCGCATGCAGGAGGATGGCCACATGAGGCACAGCTCAGATCCCACAGGGAGGTTCTGGGTACAGTAGTCACACAGACCTTGGTCCTGAATCCATCTCCATGCCATTCCTGGCAAAGAGCTTCAGTTCTATTCATATTTATTTTTTTTTATTCCTGAAAGGAGTCTTTAGTTTATTTTTTTAATTCACGTAATTAAGAAGCCAAACAGCCGTATGTGGTCTACATTTAATGTAAAATATACAGATATAATTGCTAAAGGTTAGTTTTTCATTTTTTACAATAGTTTTTTGTAATTATAATGTAATTAAATCATTTCCCCCTTCCCTTTCCTCCCATACACTCCCATCCAATGAATCACCTTTTCAAAACTTGCTTGTGGCAACTTCAAGAATTTACATCAAATGCTGTGTTAGTCGATGTCCTGTTACTATAATAAAACACTGGGGATACATAAACTATGGAAGGAAACATTGGTTTGGGATCGCAGTTTCAGGGTGGCTAGCTCTAGGGATCTTAGGTCAGTGGCAAGGTAGATATCATTGGAAATCATGCAGTAGAGAAAAGCCGCTCCACGTAGGCACGGGAGAGGGGGGAAGGGATGTGATGGGCGTCCCATTGTCCTTGAAGATCATGCCTCTAATGACCTAAACTCATTCCACAAGGCCCAAGTCCTCCAGATTCTCTCTACCACACACAATGGTGCCAGAGGCTGGGGTCTGGGTCTTCAACAAATGGGCCATTGTGAGCATCTCAGATTCAAACCACAGCAGAAACTGTCCTGAGGACTAAATGAGATGATGTGAGGAATGGTCAACATAGGAGTCTAGCACATTATAGGTACTCCAGGTGATCATTGGTCCATAGGTTTTTCCTGCCCTACTTTGGGGGTTAAGGAAAATGTTAAACAATGAGTTATTTCTGGGCATCTAAATGATCATCCCTCTTCTGTCTTGAGTCTGTGTTATTGGCTGATCTTTGTCACTTGGGTCCTTATACAAATAAAGCCCTAACAGGCTGGGCCTCTCCCCACAGCATGGACAAACCACTCATTTAAAAGATGGATATATTGGCCTCTACCTCACGCTGTCCAAATGTCCACTTTGAACACTGCAGTCTAAGTTGCTTCTCGGTGATTTGTGCGATGCTGGAAGGAAAGATGGCTCTTCCCATTTAGTGTGTTTGGAGAAGGGACCTTGGGGCGATTCCTCTCCGGGATGTCTGTCACCGGTAGAGAAGCAGGACCACCTGGACCAGAGCCTCTCAATGGACCATGTCCTTCAAGAACACATCTTTGAGCCTGACATGGCAGTACATGACTTTAGCTGTCAAGCTGGGGAGGCTCAGGCAGGGTGCATGGGAGAACAGAGCTATTGTGGGATATTTATCGAGAGACCCTCCCCTCAGCAAACACAGCGGGGCTGAAAGACCGCTCAGAGATCAAAAGGCTGGCTGCTCCTGCAGAGGGCCTGAGTTCAGTTCTCAGCATCTGTAAGGTGATTCCCAGGCACCTGTCACCCCGGTTCTGGGGATCTGAAGCCCTCTTCTGGCTTCTGCAGCCCCACCCCCCCATCCCCCGCCACACACATACACAGAGAGAAGGGGGGGGGAGGAGAGAGAGAGAGAGAGAGAGAGAGAGAGAGAGAGAGAGAGAGAGAGAGAGAGAATAAGGATGAAGTAAGTATTTGAAAAATGGCATGGGTATCTTCAGTCAAGGTTCTGATTGGAAGGACTCCTATTTATACTGAGATTAACTTTGCTTCATTTTTAATATCAAGATGTTTTATACTGAAAAAAGTTACAGTATAGTTGTTAACTTTAATACATGGCAAAAATAAAAGGTAGAAAAACTAAAAACTTGAGTTTTTCTCCCTACCACCACACAACTTTAAAAACATTTCTTTACGGCCTCATGAAATTTTAAGGGGGAAAGGCCCGGAAACCCTTCTTGCTGTGGACCACCCTGGTTGTTTGAGAAAGAAAATAATTTCCAGATTAGAACTTACCTAGGATGTTTCCCCAGACTGCAGACCCCTGGGCTTGAATGACTTCATGTCTTGTAGGTGATAACCCTGGCAAATGGGGCTGTTGAAGGCTTTGGGAGAAGTTTAAAAGGTTCCCCAATAAACCAGCCTGTGTCAGCTTGGGTGGGTGTACTTGCAAAATGTGAAGTCAGTTGTCTACGCGGAGGCTCGAAGAAGATTGCATTTATAGTGGTGGGGGACCTAGTAATGTAATGCTACCCCTTTCCATTGCTGGCCCTGCTTGAGAGATGACATCTCCAATAACATATTGTGTCTTGTTTGGTGGTTTGCCATGATGACCTCGGGGTTTCTAGAACTTTCACAGAGCAACTGCTGTGGTTCTGTACAGCTTCCTGTGGATGCCCTGACAAGGCAGACTTGTCTGTCCTCTTTAGGCCCAGGGACACGACACCGCCCACTTGCTTCATCCTGCCCTGGGCCTCCTTCATCGTCTTCTTCCAGAAGGCTTGGTAATTCACTTCTTCTACCCCTGAGATAATGCCTGCTTAAGACCTTCTGCAGCATTCATTTCCAACCACTTTTCTTCTGAGAATGCCAACATCCAGAGATGTAAATAGCTTTCCTTGCTTCCCTCTTGCTGTCTCTTCATAGTGCCACAGTCCAAGGAACCCATAATGAATTCCAGGATGTACGCATCTCACTTCCCGCCATGCCCAGATATTGAACCCTTGGATGCAGTAACTAGGTAATATCTTTTTTATTTTAAGATTATCAAACCACCAGCACAATGTATATGTATGGCACACAGTAAGTTCAACAAATGTTAAATAAAATTAATTTGTGTAAACGTCTCAGTAAGTGACTGATGGTCACACTTTTTCATAGTGAGTTCTTTCTAAGAGCAAAGTTTATCTCCAGGGTAGGGAAGTTCTGTCTAATCAGTCTAGAGAAAAGGCAACCACTAAACCTCACAGAAATCACAGCAAATGAGCAATTTACACAGGACTCAGGTGGATAGAGTGTTGAAGAAATACCAACTCAAGATAAAAATCCCACGGAAGTCCCTGCTGGTCTCTTTACACAGCTTCCTTGGGCTTTTGCACAGAATCAGCTTCAAGCAGCCACCATTTCCTTTCTTTAAAAATCTGAAGGGAAAAGTTAAGAGTGAGTTTTAAAAACATGCCTTTGAATGAAAAAACCTTAGCTTTTCTTTGAACATCCAGATGATTCAATGAGACCCAGATGAAAACTGGCAATTTCCAAATCTGAAGGCCAGCCGGGGGATGGAGGACGTCTGCGTCCTCTCTCATTTCTCCTGGTAACCCTGTGGTAAAGCCGTGATTGATTCGAAAAGAATTACAGCTATTATAAACTGTAATCAGGGGTGGATGAGAATAATTACGCAGGGAGAGCGGGAAAGGCTGGAACATGGCTGAGCAGGGTTCTGATGGATGGGAAAGTCATTTCCTGGCTGTTAATGGCTGAATTTTAAGTCAGCACACAGGCTTTGGTCCCAGAAGGGAGAAGGAGAAAGGAAGAGCCCTGCGATTGCCAAGGCTACTGATTTAACTTTACCAGTTTGAATCTGGATATCTGGCGCCTGTCCCCTCCATCTAGCCTGGCTTTTCCCTTTCAAGCATCCTCTCTAGGGGTGGGGTTAGGACCCAGCCTTCAAATATAAGCCACCAGGAAACATCAGTCAGAGGAACCACCCTAGTGCCTGGGGCCTCTAGCATCACAGGGTGTCAGACCCTGGGAGCAGCAACAATCAAGCCAAACTGCTCGCTTTGCAGAAGAACTCAGAGACATAAAGGCATTGAGCTACAGGCATTTGACACTAGGGGAACTGCCCCATGGGTTCGAGGCAGACAGGTCTTATAAACGAAGAACGGCTACATCTGAGGGAAACAGTGGCATTGAATCTTGAATGAAACTGATCGGTTCTGGCATTCCGAGTCACTGTGGTCTTCCTGGTGTGGCCACACAAGATCAGAGAGGGCATGTGCTGCTGGATGGAATGTTTTGGTTCAGAGACACTATGAAGAGAGAGACAGAGAGAGAGAGAGAGAGAGAGAGAGAGAGAGAGAGAGAGAGAGAGAGAGAGAACAATTGAGCTTGTCATTTGCAGCCTTAACATAAGAGAATAGATGGAGGTAGATTAGAAGTCACAAAACTAAAAGTCCTTGGGTGACAGACAGGCCCATCCGGAGCTCCTAGGACTTTGAAGAACCTTTTGGATACCTCTGTGCCATGCAGGCTGGACATGTAATGAATCCCAGCCCTGTGTGCTCCGCCGCTTAAGGATAGAATCCACTGGAAGAAAGGAAGGGTGTCTCCTGAGCCGAACCTCCTGCCTGTGAGGCTAAATCATGCTGAAATGCAAGCTGGGATGTCCAGATGTGCTTAATCCCATCTTAATTAAATTTGGACTTCTTTGGGAGACCTAAAATATCTCAGTTCCTGGAAAACTTGTTTGACCCCAAAGCTATTTGGGTTCTATTTTTATGAGAATAAACACGTCTGTCTGATCATGATTGGAGGCACATTCCTGGATTTTCTCCGTGAAGGTGTTTTTCGGAGCCATCGTGCCTCCTTGGTAACACTGGCCACTGCGGTGGGACATAGCTCAGCATTCTGTCTGGTTTCTGGTTTCCGTCTTAGTTTCTGGATTCCTTGCAGGAGGACGGGTCTCCCTTTGCTTCCAGGTGCTTTTCCCAGTGACATTTTGTGCAGCTGCCATTGGGTTTGACTTTGCTTTGCCATGTTCAGGTCCATCCACCACAGGGCCCTGTGCTTCTCCCACGCCCTGGGCCTCTGAGCAGCACCCCACACCAGCCCTTCCTGAGCCAGGATGCAGACGGGGATGCGATTTTGGCAGGCCAGTCCAAGCCCTGCATCCCAAAGCCAGGGTGATTAGCCTTGAAGTAGTGACGACTCTTACAAAGACAGTGGTTGTCTTTGCTGGAATTTGCTTTATGGAAGATGAGTGACATTGGTGTGTCCTTAACTTGAAACAATGGCTGTAAGATGTAGTTTTAAGTTACACACACTTTTTTAAGATGGGAAAGGAGGGGCGTGGAGAGAGCGCTTGGGTCTGCCATGGGTTTTAAAACCTCAAAGCCCACCCTCAGTACACACTTCCTCCAACAAGTCACACCTCCTAATCTTTTTAATCCTCCCAAATAGTGCCAATCCTTTGTGACTAAGCATTCGAATATATGAGCCTATGGGGCCATTCTTATTCAAACTACAACTCTTGGGTAACTTCCACAACCCTTAAAATCCAAGAAGTCCTGACTAAGATGGATTTCATCGACTCTTCTTTGATTTCTTTTCAGTTTTGGTCAGAGGGTAAGATGCTGATTTGTGAAACTGAAACATTACAAAGATGCCCGTGCCGTTCACATGGGATGCAGCTCTGGCTTGTCTATGTACCATTCACATGGGATGCAGGGCTGACTGGTCTATGTGCCATTCACATGGGATGCAGGGCTGGCTGCTCTATGTACCATTCACATGGGATGCAGCACCGGCTGGTCTATGCAAGAGAGGAAACACATCTGATTCAGAACTACATTTCCGGGTCCATCAGTCATTCCATTGACAGCAGCTGTCATGTCCTATGCTTTGAAAAAAATAACTGAACAGACACATGGACTAAAAGCCTTCCATATATCTTCCAGCCCCACTGGAAGCTTCAATTACTGAAATAACTTATTTGAATGATCCTTTTTGTTAACCACACATACACACACTATTCTATTTCATCCTGCACGAGGAACCCAAAAGATTTCACCATGCAGCATATGGTGAAGTACCATGCTCTCATCCTGGCCAGTTAGTGCCATTGGAGGGAGTAACTATGACGAAATGACTGAACCATAGTAAATACCAGGGGCCGGCGTGTGGCTCAGTGTAAGAGGGGTACTGAGAATGTGAAAAGCCCTGGGGTCATCCACAATACTGTAATTTTAAAAAAGTGCTTATTTTAAAAAGAAATTCAGGCCTCTGACTGAACCACTGCTGCCCATACAGCTTTTCCCTTAGGGCTACCCTTCATACCTTTGAGGATTACGTTGTGCATAAGGAAGCTATGTGCTTTTTGGAGTTTGAGTCATACTTGGTGAGAAGCAGGGAGAGAGCAGGAAGGGGGACAAAGAGCCAGTCCTGAGCTCTGGAGGTTGTGGAATTGTGGAGTTATACAGCCTCAGGTTCTGGAGCCTGTCTAGAGATTTCCCTTTAGGGTGAGTCCTGAGCCCAGAGGAGGGAGTCCTGGCTGATGACTGGCAGGGAGCCTGATGGGGCAGGTACGGCAGTAGAGCACCCAAGAAGAAATCTCTTGACTTCAGAGTCTAAGACACGGCCCTGGGTTTGTCCTGTCCTGAGAGAGAACCTCTTCCCTCCTCTGCTCCATCTGTGTGCAGAGCGGTTTCCCAACTGGGAAAAGTTGAGAAAAACTCCTAGGCACAAAGGCCAGTGAAGAGCACAGTCGCCATGGTGCCAGATGGCCTCTATCATTGTAACAGTGGGCATTAACCTGGTGGGCATCTCTGTTTTATTTGTTGTTGGCCTGCTGGTATGATAAACCTTTGCAGGTTTCCGGCAGATCAGTTCTCTATGTTGGTTGTTGCTCTTCCAAGTTAATCGTGATAAGATGTATATATAAACGCAGTTATAGGCACACATATTTGCTCACATCTCTTTTTGTGCAACCAATGGTGTCTGCTCACATATAAGCAAGCATAATTATGTTGCTATATTCATAACTGAGATTCTAGAGAGATATTTAAACACAGATGTTGAACAAATGATGTAGTGACTTTTTCTGTTGTTAAAAGTAACATTGTTGATTGAAAAAAATAGAAAATGCAAGAGTTCATAGAATGTAAAACCACCAAGAAACTCGTTAAAAGGGAAAAACCTGTCCTACTTCATTCATGTCCACAGTTTCAATATTTTATGACAACCTTTTTTTTTTTTTAAATCATATTTCAAAACATGGTATCAGAGCCTTGCACAGACCTGTCTTCCACTGGACCTAGCAGAAAGGCATTTCCCTTGTTTGCCAAATGAATCTCAAGCCTACTTTATGAATTTCTTTGCAAGGGTCTCCTGTAAGAGTGTGGTGTGTGTGTGTGTGTGTGTGTGTGTGTGTGTGTGAGAGAGAGAGAGAGAGAGAGAGAGAGAGAGAGAGAGAGAGAGAGAGAGATCCAAGCCCAAGCGACGGAGTGCCTCCATGCCAACAAAGCCTGAAATTACGACAGTTCCTCCTTGTGATAGCTAGTTTCGACTGTCAGGTACATTGGATTTAACTAAAACCTAAGCAGCTGGGCACACCTGTGAGGGGCTTTTTCTTAATGAAGTCGTTTGAGGTGGGAAGATCCACTTTTATTTTGCATCTGTTGAGAAGATCGACCTCTGACCCAGATTTTAGGAAGAGGGAAGCTCCACCTCTAATCTGGACCACACCCTCTGCTGGCAGCCTACCTAAAGCATACGAAAGAAGGAAGCATGCTCTCTTTGCCTGCTTGGTCTCACTCCTGCTGGCAAGGCCATTCCTTCGCTGACATCAGAACCTCCTTTTTGCGATTCTGATGTATACTGAAGACCAGCTGAGGCACCCAGCCTGGTGGACTAAATAACTGCTGGATTCATGGACCTTCTGTTGGCAGACAGCCATTGTTGGACTAGCTGGACCACAACCTGTAAGGCACAGTAATAAATCCCCTTTATAGCTATCTATATACCTATAGATACAGTACCTATATCTTATATCTATATATATAGTCTATATTTATCTATGTACCTATAGATAGACTATCTAATCTTATACATACATATATATATATATATATATATATAGTATCTATCTATGTACTGATATCTATCTATGTACTTATAGATAGATATAGATGATAGATATAGATATAGACAGATAGATACTATAAGTTCTGTTCCTCTAGAGAGCCCTGACTAATATAGCCCTGAGGGAGAAAGTTCAGACTGGGCATTGTAGCTGGAGAGTTTTCTCTCCAGGTCCCGCCAAACCCTGGCAGTCCGAGAGCCCACTTATAAAATAAACACACAGACGCTTATATTGTTTAAACTGTTTGGCCTAATGGCTCAGGCTTCTAGCTATCTGGTTCTTACATCTTAAATTAATCCATTTCTATAAATCTATACCTTGCCATGTGGCTGTGGCTTATCGGCGTCTTCACATGCTGCTTGTCATGGAGGTGGCTGGCAGTGTCCCTCCGCCTTTCACTTCCCAGAATTCTCTTCTCTGCTTATCCCACCTATACTTCCTGCCTGGCCACTGGCCAATCAGCATTTTATGTATACAGAGTGACATCCACAGCAGGGCATTGCTTACCCAGTGGTACCCAATTCCAAAGTCCCCAGCACTTCTCTGTCAACATCTTGCCCTCACCTCAGAGCTCTACTCTGTTTGGTCCACTAGAGGCTTCTGGCTAGCACTGAGGGTGGCATACCTGGATTTTAATGGGCTCTTGGCCCCTCAAAGAGTGAGTACCCCTGAGAGTGTAGCTAATTAGCCTCCCTGCCTACTTGGCTACATATTGAGCTGATGTTTTTTTCTAGCCCTGCTGAAGGTATTGATTGTATCTCTGAAGCTATAGGGCAGATTGTGGCATTTTGTGAGGATGATGGCTCCATGGATGGGCCTGCACTATTCACACAGGCAGTGGGATGGGCTGCTGAGGGCAAGAGTCTCAGCAAATGCCTGAGCGAACAGTTAACAAAGATTGCGGCTCCATTATCTGCTGCCTCCGTCCCTTTCCCACCCCACTCCAGTCTGCCCCTGATCTGGTTGTGGAGTTGGATCCAACACAGACTTCAGAAAGAACAAACAAACAAAAACAAACAAGCAAAGACCCCAGGTGGTTAGGAAGAGAGGTAGACTACACACACACACACACATACACATACACACACACATGATAGCAAACCAAGTTTGATCACGACTTTGAAAACAGTTTTGAAACATGCGCAGAAAATCACAAATACAGTGAAGTCTGGTGACTACCAAGGATAAAAGCTCAGGCTTGGGGCTCAGTGCGGGTGAGGCTGATTTGGCGTTACTGGCCCAGCCGAGCTCAGGGCTGTTCCAGGCCTCAGGTGCCCTCAGGAAGGAGGGACATATTCAAGAAGGCTAGAGAAGCCCAGTTCAAACACAGCTCTTGGAGATCTGCCCAGTGAGACCTCAGGGGCTCCTTCGCGTGATGGGGGTGTCAGAGGCTGGAGCAGAGGGCTGGGAAATGGAGGTCCTCGCTGTCTGGAGCTTTGGAATTCTGTTTTATTTCACCCTTGTCTGCCTAAGAGCTCAGAACACACAAGGAATTTTCCTTCCTAAGAAGATTTCTTTTAACGTGATAGCTTTCATGTTCTCAAATTTCAAATATGACAATTATTTTCAGAAAAAATGGTATCTGTTTTTATTACAGAATGCTTTTTTATGTATTCAGAAAAATTGCCGAACACACAATACTCATGTGTGCTATCACCGTAGAAATGTGCATCTGGAGACTGCCTGCTTTCTCCTTCACTCCCTCCCACCTCTTCAGTTACCTGGGATGCACATGCTGACCTTGGAGCTGACCTTGAGTCAGGATGCTTGCGGAAGTCCTCAGAGATGATCTAAAAACCATAGAAAGTTCTAATGAAAAACAGGGTGAATCCTGCCATCTGCTTCCCGGGGACTCCAGAGAAATCTTACAGCCAATGTACAACACCCTTGGAGTTGGTTTATGGCATCTTATGGCCCTATGGAGTCACTGAACGCTTGTTTCCACATAATGCACATTACCATCCTGTGGAATGGTGCTGAGCGCAGTTTTAACACGGCAGCTAAATCATGAGAAAGGTGAACACCCCTCTCTCTGCATCTCTGGTGTGGCTGGTGTGCTGTAAAGAGCAGCTGGTTGGCTCCCCAAAAGGAGGATGCCAGTGCAGGAGCTGGCCTTTGAAATCGTATGGAATGCAAGTCATCCATATGAGATAATGGAGAACCGTATTATCGGACCTCCCTTTGCTGTGCGGTTAAACACACTTCGGTGTCTTGTTTCCTGGTGATTATCATCAACATTATCATTAGTGACGTTTTACGGAACATTTGCTGCTTCCAGGCACTGTGCTGAGCCCTTCACGTGAATTATCCTGTTTAACCTCACACTGACTCGAGCAGCCTGACAGTATCACACTTGTCACTCGCCGATGAGGAAACCGAGCATCAGATGGGGACAGTGCTTGGGGCAGTCAGCTTCCCAGTGGTTAAGCTGGGATTCAAATGCACGTGGTCTTTCATTAATCACCACGCTCTGTTCTCTTCCAACAGCTCGGCTCCAAGGCTTGCAGACATCCAGAGATCACCTGCACTTGCACAGCCCCAGACCTTATCTAGTTTTCCCCAAACATATTTATACTCCTGCTCTATCTAATTATTGAGCTAGGTCTTCTCTTCTTTTGCTCTCTTCCCTTTTATAAGAGTCTAGGACATTTCTACCCGATGTCAAATGTTGAGTTCAATGTCATGTTGAAATACAGTGTTAAGACACAGGCTCCAACCCCAGGGGGCCAACAGTGGAATCAAGGTTGCAGTGAATGAATCCATGACTGAAACAAGGTCTAACTTCCCCTGAGAACACCAAGGAGCTGCATCCAACGTAATGGAATCGGGGTGGGGGTGGGGGTTGTGGGGGTGGTGGTGTGTGGCTTCTAGAGGAAGAGGCTAGAGAGCTGAATTTTGAAGATTGGTGCTAACTCACTTGACAGGCTTGGGGCAAGAGGTGACTGAAGAGCTGGAGACACAAGTCCTGGAGTTGAGATGGGCTGTGATAAGTGGGCAACTGGCCCATGGGTCTAGCAGGGCCCAAAGCGTTGTAGAGGAGAGATTCTAGACCAGTGAAGGAGATGGTTAGGTTCCAGAAAGTTTCCAGATGGAGACGTTGACTGAAAGGGAGAAGGTTGGAAACAGAGAACTGAATTCAGGAGCAGAAATGACGGGGGACATGAAATGTGGGTAGATGAGAAGAAAAGGACAAAGATACATGAAGAAAAAAGTCAAGTGTCTTAGATGAACTGTGACGCCTAAGAGAGGAGGAAAACTGGCCCCTGGCAATCTGATGGTGGCGACAGAGCCCTGGGGTGGAGAGGGAGGACCATGCTGGGGAGGATGAAAAGCTTGCTGCTGAGGGCAGAGTAGAGGACATGAAGGAGGTGGCTGAGAGCCTGTGGAATGGACTTGATGACTCAATGGGTGACAGCATCATTAAGATGTTCGGACCTTCACCTCAAGACCTGATCCAAAAGAGTATAAGTTATCAAATTTTGGCTAGATCTCAAATTTTACAAAAATCATGTAAGTGTCCTAGTTTCTCTGAATGATGGAAATAGTACATCTTTAAAGCATACATTTAGGAAAGCCAAGAAAACTACAAGATCTTCACCATACTATTACTTGACACACATGTTGTTTTCTTTTTTAATTTTAAGGTTTATTACAAAAAAATTTTAATTTTTAAATTAAAAATAAACACACACTGAAATTAACCAGATCCAAAGACTATACAGCTCAGTGAACTTCTGTAGAGTTCGAGTTGGCATTCTGAATGGAAGCTGTGGAGCATCACATTGAATTTTACACTTTCACTCCCCGATGTATTTTATGTACTTCTCCACCAATCCATGGCTTTAGAACTCAACAATGAGTTGGTTTTCTTTCCCTCCCTCCCATCATGCTCTCCCATCTTCTTTCCCTTTCTTTTGTATGTACTTACTAAGTTATCCACTCACCTGTCCATTTGCTCTGGTGACATTTATATGACAACAGGTACTAGGAGTCCATAAACAAACAAACAAAACCACATCTCAAGGAGTGTGCATTTGAACTGGAGGGATTCTGGTAATATAAACAAATAAATGTTGGGTGGCAGAAATTTTACTATGAAGATGCCCACTGCAAGCAAAGAAACGTATGTAGGGCTTTGTTTCACACTATGGAGAAAAATTAAAATGGTCAAGAGCACTATAGTGTGCTGGACAAAGATTTGCATGTTGCATAGAATGATCCAGAAGGACTCCTCTGAGAATCTGAGGCATTCAGTACTGACTGGCCCCAAAGGAAAAGGATCAGGCCATGCTGCTTAGCCAAGGAAAGCAGGTTCAGACAGAGGGATGTGAGTTATCCATGCCTGGTTGAAGGAATGAATGCTTCATGTGTTTATGGCGTCTCATGGCTGGAAAAGAAAGCTCGAGCAAGGAGACATTGGAGCTGCCAGGAAGCTGACTGAACAGAAAACTTTTCTGGGAAAGAAGCATGCAGGCCATCTCGAGGACTGTTTGTATGTTCAGCACAGAGGTCACAGTGGCCTGTCCTGGCAGGGTTGCAGTAGACGGGCTGGGAAGCAATGGATCCCTCTGTGTTTTGTAAGCAGGGTTGGAGGCCAGTGTGATGACTCTGTGGGTTAGGAAGCATGCTAGCAAGCCCAACCTGAGCTGGATCCAGGAGACCCATAAGATGGAAGGAGAGACCCACGTCCTGCAAGCTGTGCACTGACTTCCACAAGCTTGCCATGGCGCGCGTGTGTGTGTGTATGTGTGTGTGTGTGTGTGTGTGTGTGTGTGTGTGTGTGATGGGGGTCTGGAGGAAAATGGGATGCAGAGGTCGGTGCCAAGGCTTCTGTCTCAAACTGAAGGAATGGAGCTTTAGTTCATAGGCATGCACTATGCTGGCTACACTCAAACACTCACAGTTTACCTAGTTGATACGTGTCTTTGTATCTTGCTTTTTTCTTCTGCTTCCCACTTGTTTTCTCAAAAAGGAAGTTAAAGAAAGGAAGATGAACTTCGTCTTCCTCTTTTCCCTCTAGCTCTATTACCCTTTCTTGTCAGAACAAAGGCAAGGGAATCAGTCTGTGTAGTTTGCATTTTGCTTCTGACAGAACTTGGTCAGAGGCTGCACTTTATTTGAACTTTGTGGCCAGTGGCCAAAAGAAATAAAGTCTAATTAATGCTAATTTTTCTAACCCCTTTCTGTGCCTTTTCAGCAAAATAAAACTACCCATGGGGAACTGGCCAAAAAAAAAAAAAAGTTAAAATAGACCGTATACTACTAAATTCAGCCATTGATATCACAAAGACATTTTTTTCTATGTGGTTCTGTTTGGTTATAAATGATAAAATATTTTGCCTCACTCCTCAGTCAGTTTTTGTTTGTCTTTATTTCTTTGGAAGACTCGAATACAATATGTGGGCTTCTTGCATTGGGCATGGTGAATACCCAGGCTTGGTTGGCCCCTAGCTGCTAACTTTCTGGGTGTAGAAAGTACCTGCATGGCAAGACCACCTGCCAAGTTACTCAATCACATGTCAATGTGTTGGCGCTCTTGGTCTGAGAGAACATTAGGACAGCTCCTGGGGCCCAGCATTTCTAGAGGGGACCGAATCATCATCAATGCATGCCCTCGTTGATCTAGTGAGAGCCATCAGGGGCTGCCACCCCAAGCCTGTTCTCTCATCAGTTTGTAAAACAGTTCAACTGTGGGTGAAAAGAACAATCACCTTCTAGAGAGAAGGTACAGCCTTCCCACAAGAAAAGGCTGGGAGGCGGAGCCATGGGCTGTGGTGGCTCTGTCATGGTTTGAGTCTTACCTGTTCCACCCCTTTCTCCGTGCTTAGATAAAAAAAACAAAGCAAACCAATCAAAAGAAAGGCAATCCTCTGTGCATCCATCTATCATCAGCAGCAGCCTATTTGAAGAGCCGGGACCTTTAGGTCAAGAGAGTAAAGAGGTTGCCCAGAGTCATCCAGTCAGAGAGCAGCAGAGCTCAGCCTGGTGTGGGAGGGTCCACAACGGGCCTAGCGGTTGCTATGAAGACACAACACATTGCTGCGCTTGAGCCACTTCCTCGGTTGAGGTTATGAGTTAGCGCAGTGCCCTGTCTGCTCTGACCCAAGGCAGTTGCCTTTTCTTAGATTTTCTCTGGCATCAGTTCTCACTGGGAAGATGGGCATGGGTGGAGGGGAACCATAGGGAACAGGGCAATGGAGCATCATGGAGATGAGAACAGGGCAGTGAGAGAGCTGTAACTCAGAGAGTCTTCCTATCTTGACACCTTGAGAGCTGTTCCTACTGAGAATCCCGTTGGGAGTCCCCTGCAGAATCCATTTGATGGGGTTTTCTTGCTGTGTGTTCCCATCTCTCCCCACAAAGTAAGATAACCAGCCAACAACTATTATCCGTGTGGCCCCAGGACAAACGGGACTTTGATGTTCTATATCAAACGTTCTATATCTCACCAGGGATCTTGGTCCATCTCACACATTCCTTCAGAAACATCTCCGACTATTCAAGAACCATGTTGAAAGGCACACCTCCTCAGCACAGGAGAAGAAAACCCAGGGTCCTTTTAGTATGAGCTCAAGGCAAGAGCAAGTAAAAGATCATGTGTTCTGGAGCCACATTGCAGATTCCAAACTCTGCATCTGGTGATGCTGTTCCAAGACTGGCCCTTTGTTTCAGAAATGACCTTGTATGAGATATTCCACTATGTCCACTGTGGGTAGTATTTTTTTTTATGAGTTCATCCTTAATGCCTTCGAAATCATGGACTATTTTGAGAATTCAGTGAATGTTGTGTGCTCTCTTCTGGAAGCACATACCCGTATTCATGTACAAACACCCCCTGGTGTGCAACTTCAGGGAGCTGTGGGCCACCTAGGGAGCACAAAAGTCAGGTCACTCCATCTAAACACTGCTTCACGAATCCCGGCTTAGATATGAATGCCTTTCACACTTCTAAAATTAATCACAAAAGAAGGACTATGTTTCCAGCCTTGTAACAATGTCTGACGTCGGTTCCATTTCTTGCTTTGAAGGCAGCATCGTCTTTCAGCTTCTTGACTCGTAATTTTTCCTCAAGTCACGGGCACATTTGTGAAGCATTTTGGAACTGTTCTAGTGTCAGGTCTGTCCTCATCGCAGGAGAATGATCTGATTTTATTTAATTGAAAATATTTTTGTTCTGTAGACCAATATTTGAAAGGCTGTGAACTTACATTCACTGACTACAGACTTTGCCAGTGTGCAGAAAGCTGTCACCACCTGACAATTTCAATCAGAAGTCAAAGCTTGAACTGACAGCCAGGGTCTGTGGGGTCAAGTTTAAGTATACCGTGGCGCAGTCCAGAAACAGCATTTTTGAGTTGTGCTTCTTGACTGTCCGTCTTGCCAATCAACTGGGCGGCTAGTTCCCATCTCTCCTCCCTCCTCATGCTCCTCACTCAGTCCTCACTTCATCTGAATGCTTATTTCATTGCTAAAATTGAGCAGCCTAAAGGGAACTGTTGCAGGCCATGGTGGCTGTGACCTACCACTTGATGCACCTGTTCAGGGGTACCACACATCCCTGGTTGGCATGAGTCTGAGGTCAACCCTCCGGTGGTTGGGTGATGGGTCCCAGTCCTTCTCTCCTGTTCAAAAACAAACTTCAGTGACAGCCTCTGTCTTTTCAAGCACTAGCTCTCCCCTATCCAGCTGCATCCCATTCACATGCAAACCTACTGTAATTCCCCACAGGGAGGTGGACAGAACCTTTCTTGACCTCACATCATTCTCTACTCTTGGCAAGATTTACCATCTCTGATTATGGCAATACCCCTGAAACTGATGTCCTTGGTCTCTCCCTTTTGGCTCTCCCTGTTCTCCTCTGAATCCACTCTGACCAGGGATTCACCTACCCCACTCTGTGGGAGGAGAGCTCCAGTCAAGATACCAGTGAACACCGTGGGAGTTTCAGCGATGACCTACCAAGGCTTGTTTGACCATGGCTCCACTGAGACTCTTCAGACAGCAAAACACTCAGGCTTCCCAAGCAAAGAAAAACATTCCCCAACTGCTCCCCAGTTTGATTCCACTGCATGTGGAGCCCTACTTGGTGTGACTCAACTTTGCAAGATGATTGAGCTATTCAAGTAAAAACATGGGCAACTGTTGGGTAAATCTGGACTAGTACTTAGGGCCTCGTACACATTAGACAAGTGTTCTGCCACAAAGCTGCGTCCATACCCACTGTTTGTTCTTGAAGGATGTAAATGACTATCTCAGTTTGTGGTATCACTATTCAAGGTCTAGATAGTGTTCTTGGAAGTGAGCAAGATGTTGTCTGTCTGTTTAGACTACGAAGCACATCGCCCTCCATGGGCTCCGGGGGTGGGGGTGGGGGTATGACCATAGATAACATAGCTGTGTGAACTCATGACCTGGGAGATGGCATTAGAAAGGATGATTTTGAAAGATTCAGGATTTATTGCAGTGGATATGTACACCCTCGTACTAACTAGAAGAAAAGGGATCTCCATCTATCTTTTAAGAACTCAGACTATTTCTTCTCTGCCTCCTCATGGGGTATTCTCCTTTCTATCTCCTTCCAATATGAAAGGTTCATTTATTTCCCTAGATGAGGTCTGAATAAAGGCAAGAGATAATTTAAATGCAGTCAGGCTGAAGGTAAATCAGTCATATGGAGGCGATTATTTTATATTAATTCTGTGTTCTTTTTAAAAAAAAGAATTTGTATTTATCAATTAACTCATTTCCATCTTTTAATTTTTCTAAATGAGGTTATACATTTTAAAAATTCATTGTGGTTTTAAAAACTTGGTCAGAAGATTTAGATGGTATATAACAGTCTCCCCACACTTTAAACATAATACTCAGAACCACTATTGACTTCATTGGTTTGCTGCATGTACCAAAAGCTCCTGTTATACTTTGTCATACATTCAGATTATCATGTTGGCAATAGAGATGTCTAGCAGGCAACCGAGAATGGGCACTATCTAGTGTCATTTGTAATCAGACCTGCATCTGAATTTCCAACCTACTGATGTGTGACCTGAAGTTTGTCTTTTCATCTTGCTGAGTTTCGACGTCCTCACCCAGAGAATGAGGGTACAGATGGCATCAGTTTGTAGTGAAGTATCTATTGTTGGGGCCTGGCCTTAATATGTTTCTTCTTTAGTTGGGCCAGATATTTCTCTTTTTTCCATGAACCATCTCCTCCCCTATTCCCAGCTATTAAGTCCTGACAGAGCTAGTCTGCCTTCTGCTCTGAGATTGAGCACACACCCAAAGCAATTCTGCCCAGGTTCGCTTCTTATTGCTGTGATAAACACCATGACCCAAAGAAACTTGGGCAAGAAAGGGTTTATTTCATCTTAAAGCTTATAGTTCATGATTGAGGGAAACCAAAGTAGGGACTTGGCAGCAGGAACTAATGCAAAAACCGTGGAGAAATAGGGCTTACTGGATTGCTCTTCATGGCTCGCTTATCCTGCTTTCTTAAATCTCCTAGGACCCCTGTCCTGGGTTGGCACTGCCCACAGTGAGCTGGGTCCTCTCATAACACTCATTAATCAAGAAAATAACCCCACAGACTTGCCTACAGGCCAATCTGATTGAGGCATTTTCTCAGTTGAGGTTCCCAGATGACAGGACTTGTGTTAAATTGACAAAAAAACTTAAACAGTCTAACTTCCAGAGAACTCCATTGTCCTGAGTCTGTGGTCTGGATGTTTGTGATTCCACCATCGCCAAATTCATGTGTGGACTCTTAATAACACAGCAGCTATTAACTGGAATATCATCTAAACATTAGGGCTTAATTCAACACCCCTAAGATTTGTGAGATCCTCATCCCACTAACCTCACCACAACTGGCCACTGGGTATCCTCAGCACAGCTTCCCAAAGGTAGGGCTCTTTACAGGAGAAGGAATGGAGTCTGTGTGGGAGCAGGGCTTTGCCATGGTTACCCACATCATTGTCTTGACTAGATGGACTTAGAATCATCCAGCACACCAGTGAGAAGACTTCTGTGCATGTCTGTGATGGCACTTCCAGTAAGGGTTAATTGACTTGAGGGAAGATCTACCCCAAATATGGGCAGTACCATCTTCATGGACTGGAGATGTAGACTGAATAAAAGGGGGGAAGAAGGGAAATCCAGCTGAATGCTGGTATTCTCTGTCCCTGCTTCCTGCCCACCATGTTATTAGTGTCTCTGATATGCTTTATTCATTATAATATATTCACCCCTCTGAGACCATGAGCCATGGTAATATGAAGGAACCACAAGCCCTCCGTGATGAATTATTATTAGTGTTGAATACCCAGAATCGAGGACAAAGTTCCCTTGCACGGATTCTTTCTGCTTTTCTCATTTACTATTAAGCAGGGGAAAAAATGGTCTGTGGTAATGATTGTTGAGAGAATGCTGTAGAAGGGCTGAGAACCCCTTCATCCCATTAAGAGTGACAAACCCCTGGTCCCTGCCGAGTCTCGTGGTGGCATTGTGTGGTCACTTTTTCTACCATCATAACAATACAACAATTGACTGTACCATCCCCATTGCATCCCTTGGGTCAACTTAAACTCTGGACTCAAGCATTTCATCTGATCATCATGAGAGCTTCAAGGTCTTTCTGCGTGCACAGGCAGAGTCTGCTGGATGTAAAGACATGTGGGAGATTCTAATATTTAGTTTAGTAATATTACTGTAGTCTTAGATGACAAAAAGGAAGATGTAGAGTAGAAACACTCCCATCCCTCGAACTGAGACCTTGGGGCATCCTCTCTCTGACTACATAACCAGTTGGAATTTTTAATTGCTCAGAAGGAAATCATTCGTTTTCTTCTTCTGCCAAGGTGTTCAAGATCTGAATGGTTTGCCCATGGTGAAAAGAACCCTGGGTCTCTAGACATGGCCAAATGTTCCTAACGTCCGTTTGCTTTCCTCCCACTACCTTATCACACCATGGCTGATAGACTTCATCAGCATCCTTAACCATTTCCTTAGCACACCATGGCTGATAGACTTCATCAGCATCCCCAACTCTCCATCAATCTCACATCTGTGTCCTTGGCTGCAGCACTTTGCAACATCAAGAGTGGAGTCTGTTTCTCCATCTCCTGGCCTGGCTTGGCCAAATGGCTCATTTACTCAGCAGGATATTGGAGGAGCGCTGGCCTGTGGATTCAAGCCCAGCCTTTGGTTTCACTCACCCCTCTTGGGTGCTACCCAATGGTTGGCCTGAAGGAAGATGAGAGGCCAAGTGGGAGAGTGCAGGGTCCTTCCAGCAGCAGCTGCTCTAGGCCAGGGATCCTGCCAGCCAGCACAGTAGTTGGTCACAGAAGCTTGAGCAAATCCCACTGAGATCCATGAATCTACAGGCCCCGGGCAGAACCACTAACAAAATGCCAAAACTTGGGAAACACCATCAATCAGAGCTGGTTAAAGCCACAAAGTCTAGAAAGTGTGTGACAGAATGGAGTTCTCTGGAAGTTAGGCTGCTTAGGTTTTTGTCAATTTAACACAAGTCCTGTCATCTGGGAACCTCAACTGAGAAAATGCCTCAATCAGATTGGCCTGTAGGCAAGTCTGTGGGGTCTTAGCGTATGTAACAAAGTTCTTTTCCTCCACTCCCTTGTCCTTCCTGCCTCACAAAAGGTTAAGGCAGCTTGACCTTGGTGAATAAATTAGGGAGAGGCTTTCGTGGCTGTGACGTGGCCACTTTCCTCATTCATTGGAGTCTGTGTGATCACTGTTTATGGGATATTAACTTGCCCAAAGTGACTCCATTTGATCTATGAGATGTGTTTCCCATTGTGATAAACCAATTTCTTCTTACCCAGAGAGTGCTTCCTCTGTGTTCCCAGGGCTGAAGGTCATTGCTAATTGGCACGGTTGCTCAGATTTTCTCTGGGCATTACCTCACAGACAAATCTTTGCAAAGTGGAAGACGTGAGGGAAACAGCAGGATTCTGATCACCGGTCACAGACAAAGGATGGGAGCTCAGTAAACACGCTGGCTACAGAGTTGATGTGTAGGCAAATCGTCTTGAAGCGAGACTGCCAGCCATAAGGCCAGCTCGCCCTTAATGGGTGCTCTGTGCCTGTCGGCTTTCTTGTCCAGAGACCGGCAAAATCTAGTAATGAGAACTGTGCCACCCCTCACACCAGGGCCATCGGGGAGAAGGATTACCCATTTCTTTTCCCATCCCCTAATTGAACTGCTGACTGACACTTAGGTGCCTGAGTGGCTTAAATGGGGATGCTGAGAACTCCGGCACCAGAGTGTTTTACGGGGCAGCAGAAGGCGTCATTCCTGTTGTCCGCAGATCCATTTGGATAGATGTGGGCATCTGCCAGGAGCAGCGAGCCTGGAGGCGTCTGTACAGAGATGGTTGATTGGCAGTGACCTCTGACTGTGCTTACACAGCTGAGTTCTGCCGGCCGCAGAGGGCAGAGATGGAGAATCCTTGATATCACAGAGGCCTGGCTTGTTTTCCAAACCTTCCTTCATCAGCTGAGGAACCCCAGACAAGAAGCATTCTGAAAGAGGCCTTCTGTGTTAGTCATCAACACCAAGAGGTAGGGGCTACCTCCAAATGTGACATGAAAAACCCTCAGATGTGGTTGGCTGGCTGGGTGTGATGAGCCACAGCACAGGTCTACGGATGACCGAAGGAGTTATGGACCATCCTTTCAGCTGGTGGGTTAGTGACCGAAGTCTGTGCTTTCAAAAAACTTGCTGTTTTGTTATTGCTTGTAAGGTCCGACATTGCTGCTGCTTGCAGATTAGTCTGTTTAGTCTGCGAAGGAGAATGCACTAGTGTGAAAGGAGGCAGGAGAGCTTGAGAGGGAGCCAGGCTTTTTTGCACACCATGCTTCCTCCTCCCTAAGGCGCTCAGTTGAACTCACCAGACTCTGCCTGGACGCTCACTGCAGGCGCAGGGCTGGCTGCAAGTGTGGACACAGCATGGTCCCCCCTCTTGTGCTGCTCCAGAGCCACTGGTCTCCACTCTAGAACACCTGTTCTTCTCTCTTCCCTGTCCTGAGCCTGGCCACTCTCACCCTGCCTGAATCCACATGATCTTTACGTTCCTGGAAGCTGGGGTGGGGAGGGGTCCTCTGCTTCATCAAGAACTGTGGCGGAAACCCTTTTTCCTTATATACCTACAAAAGTGAAATATATATTTTCATTCTTTTTATGCCAACATTTCCCAAAATGACTTTAAAAAATAGGTCATAAGGTAAAAACGGAAAAAGCAGAAGGAAAAAAATTCAAATACGAAGCAACACACAATGTATGTGTCATAGGAGCATACACATTTGCTTGAGGCAAGATGTTGTATCCACACTCTTCTTAGAAGAGGTTACTTTGAAGATACAGTTATTCCTGAGAGGGAAGACCTTACTCTGATGCATTGGAAAAAGAGAATGTTGTGTAATAATGTAACTGTCTGCATTCTCTTTGCATTTTCAGAACCCTGGAGGTGTGGAGGCTTGCTGCTAAACTCTTTTCTCCACAGAGTTTGCTCAAAGAGAGCGCTAGCCCTGGGATTGCTACATTTCCTATGTCCAATTTCTCAAATCACTGGAGATTATAAGCTAAGGGAGACTGTCAAAGCTGGATCAGGAAGGGAGAGCTGAGTTCAAGTGAGCACAGCAGAGTCGTGAGGCGGGGCCCTCGAGAGTGGCTTTATCACTACCTGTGCTTTAGGCATGAAAGGCCGGAGCTTTGGAGTCAGGAGTAACACAGTGCGCCACACTTTCCCCCTTTCCCCCTAAGTACAATGGAATTCAAGGACTGTAAACAGCTCAGAAAGATGAGGGGAAAGAACGTGTGTCTTCCCTGGCCTCTCTCTTTGTCTCTCATTTATCTAGACCAGATGCAGAGGCGCTGCAGGCTGGATCCTGCAGCGGCAGAAACACAAAGAGAGAAAATACAAGCAAAGCTTGTTCCCTCCAGCCAAAGCCCCAAGAAAGCAGCTAAGCAGGAGCCTAGGGGTCTCCTTCTGCTGCAGCGGAGTCGAGACAGGAGGACAGGTGGCCCTTGAGCAGCGACAGGCCCATAGATCCTCAGCAGAAGCTAGCCCAGAAGAAGGATCCTCTCCCTCCCCACCGTACAGGAGCAGAGGTGGCTCTCTGCCTCCTGGACCAGCAGCTCTAGAAAAGCCACTTTCTCCAGGCTAGACCCAGCGGCAGAAGACAACCCACGAGCGGGCAGCAGTAAAAGGCGCATCAGGCCGAGGGCATTCTGAGCCTCCACCAGTGACAGAGAGAACACGCAGACCTCGTGAATTCCTGCCTTCTACCCAGCAGCTGAAGATCCTTCCCTCCTGCCGAGTCAACAGATCGAGCAGGGAGCTCACTACTTCCTGCGGTCTGAAGAGTAGGCTAAGTGACCCCATCTTGTGGTCCCCCAAGACCCTCACTCTCCTCCTAACGACAGCAGGTCCGCACAGTGTCTTCCACCCTCAACAAAGCCGGGATCCAGCAGGAGCCCATGTGGGACTAGAAGAGCGAAAGAGACCAGAGCTGCATTGCCGGCCCCGGGAGCCAGGAACAGCATGGGGAAGCGTCTGGGGTGGTAGAATGTACATGGGCTTAAATTATGGACCTCATGATATAACGTAAGGGTTAATGGGACCCAGAGTGTCCTAACGAAGTACTCAGACTGTCCAGGACACAACTGAAAATCACTCGTCAAACCATGAATCGGGAAATCACAACATGATTGAGAAAAGACAATGAACGGGCCCCAACACCGGAATGAGTGTAATTCACTGAAAGAAACTTCAGAGTGGCCGCTATTAAGTTGCTACAACACATAACAGCAAACTCGCTTGAGTCAATGAAAGATAAAAAGGAATAGTCAGGAAATGAAGGCTGTAGGAAGATCAGAATAGAGATTATAAAACTGAAAATAAAGTAACCAAATCCAGCCAGTCTGACAAACAAAACACACACACACACACACACACACACACACACACACACACACACGAAACCCCAAGCCTAAAAAGTCTCTAGATGGATATGACAAAGAAATGCAATCAGAGAACTGAAGGACAGAGTAATAGAATTTACATAACCTTAACAACAGGATAAAATAAATAATTAAAAAGAGCAGGCCCGGGGACCTGTGAGGCAGGACTAAGCCTGATCCCTGTCACCCACGTAACCAGCCAGGCATGGTGGTGTTTGTTTGTAATACCATTTCTGGGGAGGCAGAAACAAGACCCCAGGGCTTGGTGGTGACCTTCAAGCCAGTGAGAAACCTTGTCTCAAAACAACAAAGCAAAACATACAATATGGAAGGGAGGGAGGGATGGACGGAGAAAGGGACAGAAGGAAAGACAGATGGACAGCTCCTGAGAAGTGTAGCAGACCTTCTTGGACCACCAGCCCCTGAATCATGACACAGAGACTCATTAATTACGAAGGCTGGGCCATAGCTTAGGCTTGTCTATAACTGGCTCTTATGACTTAAACTAACCAGTTTCTATTGATCTACGTGCTGCCATGTAGCTCATGGCTTTTACCTCTCCTCTTGTATGTCCTGCTTGCTCTTGTCTCCTGGCATCTCTGCCTCTCTTCTTCCCAGAGTCCTCTCTGCTCCTAAAAGTCCTGCCTATATCTTCTGCCTCACTATTGGCCATTTAGCTCTTTATTACACCAATCACAGCAGCAATCTTCCCACAGTGTACAAATACTCCACAAGAGAGGAGTGACATCTGAGATTGATCGTTGGCCTCTACACACATTAACACACGTGTGTGCATGCACACATACATTGGAGCCCGTGAACAGAGGACTAATGTGAACTGGAACTTTCAAGAAGTAATAAAAATAAATAACGAGTGAGATGTAATGGGAACCAATGCTTATTCTATGCTGAGGTACTATATAATCCCTACAGCCGTGAAACCATTGCAGGGACATTTTCATTTCATGCAAAGGAAGTTCAGATCCAGAAGGTTAAGCAGCTTGTCTGTGGTTCCACATACAGCAGTGCCCGAAGGCCGACACCGGGACTTACCTGGTGCCTTTACTCTGGATCAACACTGTTCTTGGATTCAGTCCTGTTATTTTCTAACCTCTCTTTTCCGGACACATTTCCTTCCGAGGTCACCCTCTGGTCTGGGAGCCACATTCGGCCCTGAGTTGGACGGCAGTGTGGGACTGTTCCCCAGCATGGTCTTTTCTGGCTTTCAAGGCATCTGTACACAAACAAGCCCTTCGGATAAATATTGAACACACCTGGAGATAGACCACGAGCCTGCTTTCCCTCCACACCTGGAAGTATGAAGGAGAGAACAAGACCAGGCAGGGTAAAAAGAATTAGGGGTTAAAGACGGCTCTGAGGTTTGGGAGTTACTAGTGAAGGATGGTAGGATCATCATGGGAAACGGGAAACTGCAAACTGCTCTCCTTCATTTACTACTACTTTGGGGTTTTGTTTGTTTTTTTGTTTGTTTTCTTATTACATCTGGTTTGGAGTTCTATGGCACTTAATACATTTACAATGTCACAAAACACCACTCTCTCCACCTCCAGAGCTCTCCATCATCTAAAAGAGAAACCAAGTATCACTATTGACCTTTTCTCTCCCCATCTAGCCCCTGGCAACTACATTTCTACTTTATTCTCTTTCTGTGAATTTAACTGTTCTCTGTCCCTCATCTAAGTATCACCACAGAGTATTTATCCTTTTGGTCTGGCTTCTGTCACTTAGCACTTAGCACAATCAAGATTCACCTGTTTGGTAGCATGTATGTAAAGAAGGAGGTCTGTGGATCACGCCAGAGTTTATTAATAGTCAAAAATCAGTGTGTTACACTCATGATACAGAACAAAGCTGCCATGCAGCTGCAGATCCAGCTGCAGCTGCCTCTTCGTTCACAAGGGAGAGGGGTCCAAACTGCTAGCCACACAGTGACTCTCTGCCAGCTCCTCACCATCCAAGAGAGCGCCTCTCATCCTGCCTGGGGCTTCTTATCAGTCAAGTCTCTCCAGTAAAGATTCCACCATTAGGCCAAGCCACTCCTTACAATTGGCTATCAGGCCAGTGCCCTAATTCCTGAAATATGTATGAAAAATAAAAACCCTTCCTTTTTTAAGGCTGAGTGATATTCCACTGTTGAAGACAGAATAGTAATTACCCGTTCATTCACTGGTAGGTGTTTCAGTTGTTTCTTCTCTTTTGCCATAGTGACCATGATGCTATGAACATGCATGTACCCATTTATGATTGTCCCCAATCTCAGTTCTTTTCACTGAAGGCCCAGGAACTGACTGTTAGATTGTAGAGGCCTGGCAGCACCGACATGTGCTCCCTTCATGGGAAACAGAGGGCCTGAAGTCTCACAGCGATCCTGCAGAGTGACTTTGAGCTTGTCACCGTGTTTGATCTACACATTCTAAAGTTCCTGAAGCTCTGACGTTCTTGAAATGTTATGTGAAGAGTGCAGACAAGTGCACTGGTGTCACCTGATGC